>NC_137509.1:4125000-4157500 GCF_041902795.1 Electrophorus electricus
TTTTAGAAGTGCCATAAAATCTCAAGTTAATCTTTAACATGTTGTTGTGCTGAGTGGGCCACAGTCGTGTGACATCGAATCCTAAATGTTGCGTTTTCCATTGCTGACAGTTTGCATTTTAAGCTCTGTAACATTTGATTGGGTAAATAAGGAACCTATAACACACTTCTTATAGGAATATATAAGGAACTAATACACTTCTTTCTGCAAATGCACTTTATTTGTACACATATTTTTAGTCCCTATTTTATGTATTAAGTCATCATGTACTTTTTTCATCCTCGGTGGCTTAAAATAAATTTAAAACAATACATGAAAAAATATATTAGTCAGTGGTGTAGGTTTCATTTCAGCTTTGGGGGGTGGGGGCACACTGCTCACACCACCGAACCCAACACATTACATGACTAGTGTGAGCAGGAATTAGTGGGGGGACATGCCCGCTTAACCCCCCCCCCAAAAAGAAACTAGGCCTATGCTATTAGCTAATTAATTATTATCTTACTGTTGAGTGAAAAATCAATCTGTACTCAAGTATAACATGGGATTTTCATTATGGAATGTTAAGCACACCGCATGTAAAATTATTTTTAAATAATATGGACATTTCTTGTAACCTGTATAAAACAAGTTTAGAGGAAACTGAGTCCTACAGAGTTTAAAATGTATTTTGTGTTTATAGCACCACCTGGTGGTGGTGTACTGCTCATGCGCTGTACTGGACCTTACGTGATGGAGGTTATCTTGGATGCCATCCTGCGGAAGTTCTGCGCCACGTTCCGCAGCATTATTACGTAATCCGTGTTTTCCCAGAATGATCTGTGATTGGTTATAAAGTCAAATCTGTACTGTGACGCATGCCTCAAGTGTCTGTGTTTGCATAGTTCAGAAGCAGACTTCTGCAAAGACCTCACATGCAGGGATGATGAACATTAAAAGGGGATTGTCTCCAGGGCGATCGTCTCCACGGCACTGGACAGTCTCCTCACTGAACCATCACTGCAAACCTTTTTCCTTACTGTGTGCTGATCGCCGGCAGATTCGGAACGGCGACATTAAAGAAATCCACGAGCATGCATGTGGATGATCCTGTGCCATTTATGTAAAATTGTCTGCATTGATTCAAGGGGCCCGTGGGCAGATGTCTTCCAGGGCCGCTGGGTGTGAAGTACATGGCGGGGCCAATCAGGCCGGCGAGCGCGAGAACGGCGAGAGTCAAGCACGTTCCGCCGCACTTGTCTGCATATGATTAAAAGCTTAGCCCTCGACAGGCCTGGCGTATAAGAGTCCTTCTGCTGGCACACTGATTTGAGAGATAGCATGGGAGGGGAGCTCCCACAGCACCTTCAGGTTGCACGGGAGACAAAAGCTGATGCAGGCCTTTACTCACAGATTATGAACTGTGGCACATAAGCCTTATGAAGTCCTAGTGTATGTCGTAACTCCATCACATGAGAATGTTAGAGCCACAGAAATGGAAGTCAGAGGAGAGAACATTTCAGCAGGGCGTGTGTGTGTGTGTGTGTGTGTGTGTGTGTGTGTTTCAACTTCAACTCAAGTTTCAACTTGAGACGATGGTATTTATTTTCCTGTAGGCCGGAGTCCTCCAAGCAAAATGTCCTCCTTGACAAGGGCGGTTAGCTGACCTACGTACTGACATATGAGATCAATGCCTGGCCTACACATTCTTTCACTGGTATTAGCTTCACTAGTTTATCATTTTTACTGATGTGTTATCATTTGGTATAGCCAGAATTTACAGTGAAACAAAATAACAAATTACCATCTTTAGTTTCGTATGAATCACAAATCCTTGAACGTTCAGTAAGGCACCGCTTTTAATTTTGAGCCATTCGTTTGGTAATTGCATTTAACACGAGTAGCCAACACCTTAATTGGTAAAATATTGCTGCCTGGTGTAATGGAAAACACTTTAGTCTCATTACACTTTACCTCCGGTCCTCTGTTTGAGTGTACTACTGGCTGCACTACTGGTCTTTGGCCGTTAGATGTCGCTGTTGGTCTTCCTGCGCTGCTGTGTGCACTGTGGCGCCCCATCTCGCATGCATGGCACGCAGCGTGTTGTTGTGTTGGGTTTTGTCTTCATCAGCCTCTCTCCGACGTGAAGGCGAGCTGTTTATCAGCCATTATCAGCAGCTTTCTAAATATACAAGTCAGTCTTCGGCCATGAACAGTTTACATCAGACGTAATTGGCAATCGTCCTCATACATTGAACATTCCTATTAATGCACCATTCACACTGTGACAACGTTTTCAGGAGTTAATCTGGCTTGTTTCGCTCATGTAATAGTATCTTGGGCTCTGCTGGGTGACGGGGAAGCCAGCAAAGCCGCGCATTCTTTCAGCTTCTTCACTAATTGAATTACCAGTCATGAAATTGTGACTTAAAAGCTTAAAATGTTGACCTCTAAATTGTGTGTGTGTGTGTGTGTGTGTGTGTGTGTGTGTGTGTGTGTGTGTGTGTGTGTGTGTGTGTGTGCGTGCGCATGTACATATGTGAGGGAAAGTTACATTTTTGTAGCTTATTTTTTACTTAATTGTAGTTTATACTTTTCAGCAGTAGCTTGTTCAACAAACAAGTAAAATAATATTTTAATTTTCCTATTAATCAGAAACCATACCTGTAGATATCCCCACTTGAATGAAAAGGGCAACTTCTAAATTAATTATTACTTTAAAAAGTATGACTTAAAATGGTGAGTCGCAGTGGAAACCCCAGTACTCAGTCTGCTCCATCCATTATTCAGTGCAGCGACTTATAACGAAACATACCAACACGTCAAACATCACCTTTTGAAAAAAGTAACACGGTAAACAATCTTTGTCAAGGGTACAGTAAGCAGAAATCTGACAAGACCCCGTTAGCAGCCGATGAGGAGGCCCAATAGCACGGATTCTCTTTTGACCAGGGAGAACACTGTGTTCATACTGCCAATGCCATCTAATATTGTTAACCCCTCCAATTCCAGTATGCCACCCACGCTGACCCTGGACCAGTCGTAAGGGGCTGCACAAGGCCACTTCCTGCTGGTACTGCCACTGTATTCTGCTGTATAATGGAGTCGTCCAGTCGAGCGGTACATTGTAGGTCCAGGGTGTTTGCTGCAGGAACCGGCTGATTCACTGAATCTCTTTCTCTCTCTCTCTCTTTCTTTGTCTCTCAGTTTCTCTCTCACATTGTCTTTTACTCAAACACTCTTTTTCTGCCTCTCACAGTCTCTCTCTCTCTCTCTCTCTCTCTCTCTCTCAAGAAGAAGGTCCCTGGGGCAGGTCGGGGTGTCATGTTTGGATATACTATCAGGTCAGGTTCTCTTATTTTCAAAACCACAGCGCTGTTGCCACTACGCACGCGCGACGGCCGGCGCACGTTCTGTAGCACTCGGCCTGGCCGAGGTGTGCAGGAGCGCGCACGTGAGCCTGCACACGCCATCACAGCCGGCACATTTTCAGCTATGTCACCACCACTCTGCCAGATGTACCTTGCCCTCTGACCCCCCCCCGTCATTCCGTTACACCCTGCCCCTGTCTGTCCCATGGAGCTAGCCCGGCCAGCTTCACGCCCATGTCCCCCAAGGGCTGTCTGAAACTGTGACCCCTTACAGCGAACACCTGTGCCCCCAAAGTTTATGAAAGCCATTAACCGAGAAGTAAAAAGTGGCAGCGTGGAGGGAGAAACTGGGTCTAAATATCCCTTTAAGTGCTGCAGTCGGACCTTTGCTTCCTGCATTTGTTTTGTTTGTGCTTTTCTTTTTTTGCTTGAGTAGTCAAGCTCTGTCGAGATTGGGGGAGGGCGGGATGGGGGTGGGGTGCTCCAATCCAGAGCTGAAGACCTCCTGCAAGGATGTTGACAGAGTGAAGTCACGGCCGGTACGCAGGGAAGCCCCTAGGCTGGCCCATCTCTCACTTCATCTGAAAGGTGAGGCCGAAATCAATAGCCCGAGTACAAAGCCCGCAAGCTTTATGTAGGCACGCAGGCCTGCCCGGCGAGCGCCTGACAGGCTAACGCCTGCGTTTGATCGGTCTGCCTTCTCCTTCTGCTGCACGCAGATTACGCAACCTCACACTAAAGGGAAAGAGAAGCTAAGAGCGCGGAAAGTCGAGGGTCGCACGATACCACGTGTACCGGTTCAAACCGAACGGGTCAGTTAGGTGTGAGGATACACTGATGTTTTATGAAGGTCAAGCTGAATAATTAGCGAGGCTTCACAGGAAGTGGGGCAGAGAGTTGACCTGTCCATTGTGATGCTTCAGTGCTGTGGCATTAAAAGGTGTAACTATGGCCGCATTTCTACGTTGAACACACAGAGAGGTAAGAAGGAGCTCTCTAAACCTCCCTCAGTCCAGAGGGCCCCAGCGCAGCGCTGGGCTGAAATCCCAGAGAAGCTTGGAGGCTTACGCCCCCTGGGCACCGGAAAGCCGTATCGGAGTTTAGGAGGAAGGAAAAAAAACATAAACCTAGCGAAGAAGAGTTTAATACCAGACTGAAGCGTCCACTGCTGGGCGTTAGGACGGAGGCTATGTTCTGAAGTATGTAAACACATCAGATCCACTGTCTGTTTTCAGCTGGCATGTGTGTTTCCCAAGTCCCCGCAGGACAGACCACAGAGCCGCCCCCGTGACGTCTGTCGACCAGGGCCAGAGATGTCCTTGCACACAGGAAGTTTAGGTAGTTAAGATGATGTCATGAGTTTAAGTGTTAAATTGCAGTGGAGTCACACTTGTGTAAAACCACTATAATGACTGGAGTTGAAATAATAGAAGCCTTTGCAAAAAACAATAGAAAAAGTGACAGAGTACCACAAACTATCCATATACTGAAATATTAGGCCACTCATTGAATTTCCATGTCATTCAGTACAAGCAAAATGTATCATGTATAATGTATATATGTTGTTCTTCTTTTTGTGTGATATTTCAGTGTACTTTTTTATTTTTTAAAAGCTCAGATGTGTAGTACGATTAGCTGCGACGTATTTAGCTGCTGTCACCAAAATAATGAAATAATGCAAATAACCAACTTGGTTCCTTTACTAACAATAACTACTGAGTTTACATAAAAGTACTATGAAAATATTCATATTACATACATGGCTACATGAGTGTGCATGCAAATGGTTACTACACCACCACGCAAAACATTACTTACTTGAGTTTCAAATAAATACAACATTATACTTTGTATTATTACATGCACTTGCGAAATAATGGCTTTCAAACGGTAGTATATCAGAAAGAAAACATTTCATTAAGACTTGGGTTTCAACAGTGACTGGTCAGTGTGGTTTGGAAGCGATGACATTGCCCTGCTCGGTGCTATTTTCGAACCCCCTCTCATTTTCAGTTGTTTAAATGGTATAATTAGGCTAAAATGAAAACATCAAAATACAAAGCATTTATTTAAAGCAGAGGCCAGTTTATTCTAACTGTAAGACAAAATATAAGAGTTTCATCGCAGTGATTTCAGATTCATTTTGTTCATTTTTTGTGCTCATTTCACGTTTTAAGCACTTAATTGCGTGGTTTCTTTTTAACAGTCAGCGGTCTCCTGCTCCCTCCTGGTCCCTACCGTGTCTCTCGACCCTGCAGCCTGGAGCCCGCAGGCCGCCGGCAGCTCTGCGGAGACCGTCAACCGAGCAAGTCCCTGAAGGACAGGCTGAGAGCAGCTCCTGCTGTGGAGACCTGCTCTGACAGCAAAATAAGCAACTGCTCTGCCAGCTCCTCAGATCCACAGACGACACACACAGCGACGTTGTCGCTGACCGATCCCAGTCACGGGAACCTTCTGTGCTCAACACGGGGCGTTCGGTGTTCGGTCTGAACAACGCAAGGTTGTTTTTAGTTTAATTTCTTTTTTTTTTAAACCTCAGACATGTTTTTTTTTTGCGCAAATGACCACAGCTGGCTAGCACCAATTCCTACAGTACCCGAGATTTTCCCCCTTCCTCAGACTGATACGCAAGACGGTGCGTTTTCCTAGAACAGGGCATGTCCTAACCGCTGTGTCCAGCCTCACTCAGACCGCTCACGTTCCTCCGCCTGTCTGTGGACGTTTCGGACGCCGTGCAGCGACAGATCTTTCCATCTGTCGTTGCTGTCTTATCAAATCCTCGGTCCCGTCCACGGAGCCGAGTATTCGGGTAGCGTTGCTACCCTGTAATAATAGCCATTTCTAATGACATTCCTCCAGAGCGTCCCTTGGGGATCTCCACTACAAAAAGTGATAATTACATGAAATATACATAGAGAATAAAAAGGGAGCGTGTTTACATAACGCACCCCGTAAATATCTGACTGGGAAGACATTGTGCTCCCATTCCTTTTAAGCCTGTCTCCCAGGGATGCCATTTTAATGACATGATGGTTTAAAGAGATGCTGCTCCTCTTCGTTCCATATTTAATTAACTTTCTCTTTTCTTTGCCGGAAAAAAAGGGGAATGAAGAGACAAACACTCGATAGCTCGGAGACAATAACAAATAACCGGGAAGAACAAGGGTGCAGGTGGGGGGAGGGGGGGGACCTTGTCACGCTTTTGTGAGCTGTTTACAATACACAACATGTAAGGAGATTGAGAGAGAGAGAGAGAGAGAGAGAGAGAGAGAGAGAGAGAGAGAGAGAGAGAGAGAGAGAGTGCTGCAGGGAAAGTGAGAAAATAACCACATGAGAGAGACAGAGGGAGTGAGAGAGAGAGAGAGAGAGAGAGAGAGAGAGAGAGAGAGTATTGCTTCTTCACCAGTAAGCAGGAGGGGAAGAATGTGAGATTACACACTGGCATTAGAGAGTATTAATGTAGCCTGTATTGCCTGCCCTGATTGGGTGTTATGAAAACAACACTAAGTAAATATTATAGAAGCCTCAGAAGTGTTTCAGGGTGAAAAATCTCATTTGTGACTTGTTTTTTTTTTTTTTTTTTTTTTTTTGTGAAAGTAGCATGATGCGTTTTATGTTGATGAATTTTCAGGCAATTATGAAAAAGTACAAGTCTTCACTCCAACAGAAGTTATGCTGCGCTTCTTAAAGGCACAACATGACAGCCAGTTATTAAAGTTAACAGCAAGCAAACACTTTCCTGTCCTACTTACACCACTGAAATGCGCACACTGAACAGCATTTCCAATATACATCCACAACGGCGCTATACAGTAAAACATACGCATCTCCATATTATTACTGCACGAAGTGCTCTGGGTCAAATGATATAAGTACCTTTAAAGTGAATTTTAAAAAATATGCAAAAAGAGAAAAAATGCTGAGATTTCAGAGGGTCAAGTCCCCCCACCCCAAACTAATCACATTAATAGAGCATTATGCATGTCTGTTTTGGTGCTCACAGAAACTGCGCCAGTATGCATGTATGGTGTCAGCTCAGTCGGGGTCAAGTGTTCAGTACTACACTGCCCAAGGCCTCTGACACAGAGCTGATGAACCACTAATCTATCCGACCTGCCCAGTTCTGATTATATTCTGATCAGAACTGCTTTTTTGTAGAATGCTGCCCACGGGGTCATGGGCCAGTTGAACAAGCCCAGAACTCAGGATGGGAAGCCACCGACCTCCACCTCTGCCTGGTCTGACCTCCGCCTCAAACTGGTCTGACCTCTGCCTCAGCCTGGTCTGACCTCCACCTCTGCCTGGTCTGACCTCCACCTCAGCCTGGTCCGACCTATTGCTACGTCACATCGAAATCCATAGGCACAGCTTTCCAGCATCCTTTGGTATTCTGCACTCAGAAGCCAGATTTGGAAGCACCGAGGCCTTCATGTGGCACTGCCTGTATCAAACCTATAGGGTCCACATCAGCCAGTTCCAGCTGTGGTTGGCCACAGCGCTACTCATACACAGCCGATTCAAACCACAATTAGCTTATGAGCTCATACATTCAAATGAGAGCACGAACGCTGCTTTAAAACGTGTTTGAAGCATTTCTCTTCTCTCCCACTGCATCCAAATTACAGCTGAAATACCAAATATGCCAGGACCAAAAGTCACAGTGAGGAGAAGAACATATTTTTCATCTGATTTTCCACAAGACGTAATGTAACATTGATGATGTTGCAGAGAACTGGCCAATTAGCATCAGAGGAGATTTCATTTAAAGGCATTACCTTTCCAGAGTCCCACTGTAGACATCTCGGTCAGATGCAGAGTGAGGCCTGCAGCGTCTTATTATAGTAAACTAGTATGGCTTATTAGCCAGGATAACTAATGATAATTCAAAACCTTCAACTCTATCGCCTCGATTTCAGAGCCCACTTTATGCATTTATACATAATGCCCAAATCCATACTGCCGTGAGACCACATTCACTATCATCACCATCAGAAGTTGTTTTCGAATGGTTGATAGCACCTTATGATACCAATCATAAGTCACTTTAGGTATTCATCGAAGGTGTAACTGCATTTTCCAGTGTGAACGATGTGCAATGCTTTGTCCAATACCAGCAGTGCAAGATCACACTGCATACGAGGTGAAACGACTGCTTTTAGCACCGCAGTGTTAAAAATGTTCGCACGTTAATGAAACACCTGAGATGGAGTCATGCGTGACTGGAGATGACGGTTATTCTCTGCCGTTAGGATTCAGCTCTCTGTCTGACATTACAGTAAGCCTCGGCCACGCGGCACCAGTAATCGGGCGTGTAATTGCACCAGCAAAATAAGAAAGAAAAGGGCACAGATAAACAGCAATGCCCTTATACACGACTCAGTTCGTCTCCAATGCCTGGGCTGTCAGAGAACGGAGCAGTGTCTGACTCCATCTTTACTTAGAGAATATCAGGCCTCAAGCCTTCTCAAAGTTACAAAATTCAACAATGTCTTAAATCCAGGGAAAAGGAAATTATTGTAGCTTTGTTGGTTTGGTGATAATGCGCTTTTGTGGTTATTCCACAAAATTTCCACAAGTGAAATGTCACAGTGTCTAGAAGAATTGTCATCTCATTTAGTTGTGGATAACAGGAGAGCTGTTAAAGTAAGAACACTTCTCCCCTACATGTCACCAGAACATTCCCTATCTCCAGAACATTCCCTATCACCAGAACATTCCCTATCTCCAGAACATTCCCTATCACCAGAATATTCCCTATTTCAAGAACATTCCCTATCACCGGAACATTCCCTCATTGCCTCCCAGCCCACTGTCACGGAACGCTCGCCTCCAGCGAGGCACCTGGTTTGGCCAGCCACGTGCAGTGGGAGGGCTTTCGTTTGTGGCCACGCCTGTGCACACCTGTACCTCGTTTCATCTGTGTGTATTAAAACCCACGTCAGGGTGTGCGGCGTCGTTGGTCATTGTCGATGTAACGTGTTAATGTAAGGTTAACGGTCTTTTCGTCATTGTTAAATGTTTGCGTGTTTGTTTAATGTCAGTCATTATATGTTCATGTTCTGCATTTGTAATTCGTGTGAGTGCTGTTGTTGTTTGCTGCAAATAAATGTTTGTCCACGTCGCTGCAGTCTGTGCATCCTGCCCCTCGCCCTTCGGCCACCACGTGTTACACCCACCCTCATTATCAACACTCATGTGACTTACAATAGCTTTGACCCTGACCAGAAGAATCCACATTCCATCACTTCTTGTTCGATTCAGTGCAGAGAGGGGGAGAAGCAGCCTTGTTCTGGAGCTCAGCCTCCTGGCTTGTGTGACGCGGAGAGACCACGACGTTGACTGTAGGGCTCGACTCACCCCGCCAGGCATCACAGTTCACCAAAGGCAAGATAATTAGCCACCCAGGCGCCACCAGGGGGCTTAAAGGTGATATGTGGTTGGCCTCAGAGACAAGGAAAGCGAGTGAGCAGGCATGCGAAAGGGGGAGAGAGAGAGAGAGAGAGAGAGAGAGAGAGAGAGAGAGAGCGAGAGAGCGAGCAGTGTAATCCAGAGGCATTCAGACTTTGGCTGTGTGCAGTGCATTTGTGGCACAGTGCGTCTGAAACAGAGTGTACTTGTTATCTTGGTGTATTTGTAGTAAAGTGTGGGGGCGGATGCGCTCACCACTGCCAAGTTTCTCTGAAACTCCTCCAAGACCTGAAGGCGATATTCACAGTTCTGTGCTTTGCTCCCCCCTCCAATTATCACCTGAGACTTATTTTTGTGTTTTTTCTCTGCCTGCTGGGGAGGTTGAGCAACATTTAAACCTCTGAAGAAGTTGTGTCACGGCTGCGCCGGTTTCGAGGGCCGGTTTCGGGCCGGCCTCTGACGTGGGCTCGCGGCGAGGGCCGCCGGAAGCGCAGGTTAGCCCGAACTGAAGCGGAGTCTCCAGGAGCTGGGCTGCAGCCCACAGCCCTGTCCCCGGAGACGCGGTGCCATCCGGAAGTGTGCGACTGAGAAGTGGGATCCCCCCTCCTCCACTTCTACAAAGTAAAAGCCCCTGCTGTTTTCTGATGAAACCCCTTTTTTTTTCTCCACCAAAGCAAAATAAAATGGAAACAGTCTGTTAAAGAACTGCAGCATCAGGTGTATACAGTCAGGAACATAGCAGGAGAAGGTGGTCCCTGTGTGTAGCTGGGGCGAGCTAAACTACGCGACTGTCCACACACGCGCATACACAGTTTGTATAAAGTGACATAAATTTTTTTCAAAACACATGCCTTTCATATCTGTATAATATCTGTATCATATCTGGGTTGAAATCAGTAACACATTCCAGTTACCGACATCCACAATTAGGCATCTGGGTGAAGTGTTCGTGTTGTTGAGCTGGTCATGTTCACCAAGGCCGTCCAGAGAAACGTCTAGGAGTTTATCGTACTATTTCCTGGTGACAGCGTGCACACTATATGTAAAACAATAAAAACAGACTCGTGAAGAATACTGAGCCAAACGTTCGTTTTTCCTTAGAGGCTTAAAAAAATTAGTGAGTAATGTAACAAGACTGACATCAAGATTTCAAGGTCAATCAAGGTCAAGTTCAAGAAAGTATGATATAATGATTGAGTAGTTAGAATTGGTGTTATGATTGGTTATATTTTGTTAAAATACTCTTGTGACTTTTAATGACCCTAATACAAAAAAAAGCATGACTGCCACAAGAAAACCAAGCGTAGTACAATAAACAGTACGTTTACCAGTCGCTATCACTCTTTGGTACGTTATACTGATTCCCTTACAACCAAAAGAAATAAATAAATAAACAAATAAATAAATAAATAGAATGAACCGCATGAAAGAATTAATCAATACATGCATCGATGCTTCACGCTGGCGCATTTTGCACCCTCTCCTCGTCTCTAATCACGATAGATATCTCATTACTGAGATGGCGTTCGGCTACGTGTGTGGGCCACGCGGTCCGTGCCGCCCGGCCCTAACGTGCACGCAGCAGATCCGCTAATGCAAGCCGTTGTGACGGCGCGTGCCAAAAGCGCTGTTTTTTTTTTTTCCTTCTGGGTAACAGCGCCTGCCTCCTGTGCGCACGCTCGCGTGCGTTGTCGGTGCTGGCCCGCGCTGCACAATGCAGTGGTCCTGCTATCGCCTCCGCGAGCGCATTTAATTAAACCACAAACACGAGCGGGAGGCCACCACCCGGTTTAATGGAATGGATGAAGCGGGCCAGTGCGCCTTTGGCAGGCGCGCGGGCTGCTGGATAGGTCTGAATACCCTTGAAGCTTATTAAAAGCGCCTGGCAGCATGAGCTGCTAACCAAGTTGCCGCGGCACTGCCAAGCGTGCGTTCACTTTAATGGTTAAAGTGGGAGAGATGGACTGTAACGTTTTTGATTCTGCTAACTTCAAGCAGATTGCCCGCATCACAGATGTGCACAGGAAACCGAGGCGCCCGATGCGTCTTTATTTTAGAGAGACATCCCGCGTTTATCTGCAGTCAGGTGATTACTGGTGACAAGTGACCCCGGTGGGGCCGACATCAATAGATCGATACAGCCTATTACAAGTTCCCAACAAAGACAGAGCTCTGATTTGGGTGTTTATATCGGGCACATGGAGTTGCTCGACTGAACGACAAGGCAGCGATTTAAGCCCATACACTCAGAGGAGCGGTGGGTCCTCATGCTCACTCTTCTCTACATTCCTTATGCATTACCTTCAAATTACTGGATGATTCAATTACTGGGGACTACTTTTTAGGGTAAATACCTAAGGAAAGACAGGAGTCTCCGAGGTTAAAGAGGTTAGGCGGTAGATTGTGTGTGCTCTAGAGGCGGCATAAACATCTTGGATTTTCCACGTGTGATATCCATAATACATTCATACTACTGTATATCACTTTAAAACACGTAGCTAGGCTAATATTTGTGGTCATCTATAGGACAAAATGATCAAGGGTTGGTGGATTTGCACATCTTAGCTTTTGTGTTAATTTTAGTGGTTCATGGGGAATTTAAGTGGAATTTTTTTGGCCACCATGGTCGGACCCCTAGAATGACACGAGTCCTGATTGCCAAGGAGAATCCAACAGGCATCCCCCATGGTTCGGGATTCAGCTGTGCCAGGTGCCACCCGTGTCTGCGCTTCTCTGGGACAGACGCACAGAGGGACTTCACCGTACATGACGGCGGCGAAGCCCGCCATCGGCTGTGTGGCCAACGGCACAAGTCGGAGATGAAGAGCGCTGGAAAGATGGTGTGTCAGTAGTGTGTGTCAGTAGTGTGTTTCAGTAGTGTGTGTCAGTAGTGTGTTTCAGTAGTGTGTGTTTTGATTGTTTTTTTTCTTTTCTGCCCACAAACCCACCCCCAAAGGTAAGACCAGGTCATAAGCACTACAGGGTCTCTGGGGCTTTAGTGAATTATTTGAACTTTTCACACAAAATTAGTGTACTGTTCACTGCATGCTAGCATTCTGTGTATTTTTCTCCTGCCTCAGTATTGCCCTGTGGTAATAAAGTTTATTGAATAAATTCAAAGTGGATAGAATTGTTGGATTTTGTTTCTCCAGATTCCAGACTGCTAGAGCTGGAGCAGCCAGGCTAAATATGGAACATGACTAGCATGTCAGTGTGACTAAACAGGGAGGATCAGGAGAAAAGGTTGTAAATAATAAATGCCATTGGATTCCTTAAAAATGTATTAACGATTCAATAGTAAACAAGATACATTTCTTTATCTCTCTCTGTCTCACACACACACACACACACACCACTGAAGAGCCATATCATCATACAATTTTAATGTTTTCATCACATGAGAACACAAAAAAAGAGGTCCAGCAAATTCAGACCGCGGTTAATATTTGTATATAACATTTCCCCCCATTAACACGAGAAGTTGTCACCCTTGGTAAAAGTTTGATATTCCAAAGTCCTGTGGCTGATTTTGGTGGTCACGTGTCAAGCGCCATTCAAACATGAACATCCATGAAAGTATGGAGTGCTATAAAAGTGCATTTCAGCTTCAATGAATGCCAAACTGGTACATACCAGAGATCCATGAGTATACTGTACATATCACCATGTCCCACAGCATCTACAGGAGCAACAGCATAGCAACAGAAATGACTCAGGCTGGCTGGCTCTTGGGCGATGTAGGGCTTGAGCAGGTAGCACAAGGTACGAGTCTTCTATTTCTTTTTTTGTTTCTTCGTGACCGGAACCTCACGAGAGGGCCCTATAATTACGGCGGATACCGAGAACGAACCCAGCCCCAAGCCGTCGTGCACTGCCTCAACGATGAGGCGAAGGAAGGAAGATTCCAGTCATATCCAGCCTTTGGCGCGGGGTAAACATTAATAACAGAAATGTACAAGTCGTTCCGTGGGAGAGCGGACCCTCATATGGAGGGGAGGCCACCGTAGGACAGCTGAGAAGAGAACAGTGGCGAATGCTTCCCCCTGCCAGATCCTGGCCAACACCAAGGACTGGGCTATTTTACTACCATTAATATGAAACTGTTGTGGTCTGGCGTTTTTAAAATGTTGTTTTTATGTGTGTGTGTGTTGTGTGTTTTTTTTTTTGTTTTGTTTTTTTTGCATATATCAAGCATCACTTCTGCCATTTTAACTGTGGGTTTTGCGTAAGCTCCGCCACCTATGTTGCCTCGGCACGTTTGACTGAGGCGTATAGTTCTCGCGAGAACGACGCTGGACGTGTGGACGCGCAGGCCACGCTGGTGAAGGAGCGTTCCGACCCCACAGGGCGCGAGGACGCACGGCAGACATCTGAACGCACAACAGCCTTAAAAACAAAAAAGAAAAAGTCCGCTCAGCCCCGAACGTCTCTGGCTGGAGACTTGTCCGTTTCTAACGGTCTGGACAAGCCAGAGGACTCCCTGTTCCCCTAATAAACATTATGTACAACAGCGACAGCAAAGGACATTTTAAGATCTGACAAACAGTGACACAGAAACAACAGTATTTACAAATATGGAGGTTGGATATTAAACATCAAGGTTCACAATGATCAGTTCTCTGTTTTGCCTTCAGGTCGCTCGTTCACTCTTTTTAAAATTCTTTTGTAACTGAAATTAAGGATTCAGTGCAAAATTGACCCCCCCACCCCCCCAAAAAAAGCACGCCGATTGGTCGATGTGTGAGGCCCAGAGGCTGGTGACGATGGGGGTGCAGGTCTTCTCCACGTAGTGTCAGGCTTCCTGGTTAGCTGCTATGTTGGCTCAGAGTGTGATTCTGTACCACATAAGAAACACAAGCAGAAGAAACAGACACCAGTTAACCACGAACAAAAAAATATAATAAACTTTTTCATCTGCTTCAACTACGACTGGTTAACAAAAAAATTCAAATTTCTTATATTTTCAGAATTTCTCCGTCATAGCTGTGTCGTTCCAGCATGCTCATATTTCGCTAAGTGTAGTGTGGAAAAGTGGTACCAAGGAAAGTGGATGTGTTCTGTGTTTCCGTACTACTGCTGGACACTGAACAGGGACGTTCCTGAGGGTGTTTGTGACACAAAATATAGGATGGGAGTGTTTTTTAGTTTTAGTTTAATTACAGCCTTATTTGTGAATAAGTAATATATCTTTATTGTAAAAAAATGCTACTCTGCCACCTACAACCCTTGCATGATAGAAAAATCACAAAAACAGATGGCGCTTCAAATTCAGCATAAAAACTACTATAAAGATGCACGTATTTTAGTTGGTGGGGAAAAAAATCAAACGTTGTTGCTCACTGTTATTTTTTAAAGGGTCCAGTAGTTTGAAACATTAGTGATATTTCCAGTGTGTACGGCGCTGAAACGACATGGGTCAGTTCCCCAGTGCGTTAGGGTTTGGGGGCGGGCTGTACACCCCCCTCACAATTAGTCAGGTTCCTACCCAATGCCGTCACTCCGTGCGGCCGTGCCGGCGGGCGCGCGAACGGTCGCTCAGGCTCATTTAGTGAACAATGTCGAACACGAACAAAAAACATCATCTGCTGCCCTTGTTTTGGTGTTCCTATTATCTAAATCCAATTAGGAGAAAGAGGCTCGGATTTGCATGGAGATCAATAGCAGCGGGCCGATGCGGCAGTGGGCCTGTTACAGAGAAGCGTGCCAGCGTGTCTCCCCCCAACCCAACATCTCAATCCACAGGCCCACGCCCACGGATCGATGGCTGTGGCCATGGCAACCAGCCAGTAGCCTGTCTGGGGCGAGTAGAATGAGGTGAATAATACTGTCATTACCCTTTTGGTCTGACGTTTTTTTGCCATGCTGACAGCAGCCCTTTCTGAGTGGCTGATAATTACTGTTAATTACCACATTAATGTATGCTAATGAATGGTGATAACGATGAGAGATTGTTACAGAACACAACGGTTCAAGCTGCTTCCTAAACCTTTGCACTATAGCACAATGCTAAATGTCATTATTAAACACAAGTTACATTTGATACGAGCATTACAGTCTGTGGTACGGGGTTGCTCAAAATAAAAAACAAACGGAAAGATCCCTGGTCAAAAATAGGGGCCTTTGTACTTTTAAAATGAGCTCCTTTTTGGTGCTGAGGTTCTGCCCCAGGTAACCTTCTACTCTCACATCAGACATAAGTATGAGCGCTCAATTCTAATTTCAATTTGATATGAAAACAAAGTAACCATTTTTACTACCGGCAGAGGTAAGTGCATACAAAGTGTGCATGTTTTGTTTGGGTCTGGGTGAAATTATCCAGGCATAAAATCAAAGCATTAGGGAACGACAGGAGGGATAGGGGACGAGAGGAGAGTTAGGGAACGACCGGAGGGTTAGGGAACGACAGGGGGGTTGGGGAACGACAGGAGGGTTGGGGGACGACAGGAGGGTTGGGGAACGACAGGGGGGTTAGGGAACGACAGGGGGGTTAGGGGACGACAGGGGGGTTAGGAGACGACAGGGGGGTTAGGGGACGACAGGGGGGTTAGGGAACGACAGGAGGGATAGGGGACGAGAGGAGAGTTAGGGAACGACCGGAGGGTTAGGGAACGACAGGGGGGTTGGGGGACGACAGGAGGGTTGGGGAACGACAGGGGGGTTAGGGAACGACAGGGGGGTTAGGGGACGACAGGGGGGTTAGGGAACGACAGGGGGGTTAGGGAACGACAGGAGGGTTAGGGAACGACAGGGGGGTTAGGGGACGACAGGGGGGTTAGGGGACGACAGGGGGGTTAGGGAACGGCAGGGGGGTTAGGGAACGGCAGGGGGGTTAGGGGACGGCAGGGGGGTTAGGGGACGACAGGAGGGTTAGGGGACGACAGGAGGGTTGGGGAACGACAGGAGGGTTGGGGAACGACAGGGGGGTTGGGGGACGACAGGAGGGTTGGGGGACGACAGGAGGGTTGGGGAACGACAGGGGGGTTAGGGGACGACAGGGGGGTTAGGGAACGAAAGGGGGGTTAGGGAACGGCAGGGGGGTTAGGGAACGGCAGGGGGGTTAGGGAACGGCAGGGGGGTTAGGGGACGACAGGGGGGTTAGGGGACGACAGGAGGGTTAGGGGACGACAGGAGGGTTGGGGAACGACAGGAGGGTTGGGGAACGACAGGAGGGTTAGGGAACGACAGGAGGGTTGGGGAACGACAGGAGGGTTAGGGGACGACAGGGGGGTTAGGGGACGACAGGGGGGTTAGGGGACGACAGGGGGGTTAGGGGACGACAGGAGGGTTGGGGAACGACAGGGGGGTTAGGGAACGACAGGAGGGTTGGGGAACGACAGGAGGGTTAGGGAACGACAGGAGGGTTAGGGGACGACAGGAGGGTTGGGGAACGACAGGAGGGTTAGGGGACGACAGGAGGGTTAGGGGACAACAGGGGGGTTAGGGGACGACAGGGGGGTTAGGGGACGACAGGAGGGTTAGGGGACGACTAAGACAAAATGTTGCATCTTGACTAGAAACAACAAGGAAATGAACTTCATACTTAACATACTGATGCCACAAAAGTGTTCTTTCTCTCTCTCTCTTGCTCTCATGCACACACGTACACAGTCAACCAAAAAAACAGGTACACCTGTGCGTGGGCCCCCCCCCCCCACACACACACACACACACATACACACACACACACACACACACACAGGAGTGGCGGGCAGTGCCATACGGAGGTTCTTTAAAGGAGGAGAAGGACTGGGGTGGAACTGGCGTCCCTGGTGGGCAGAATTCAGGTCATCTTTTGAAGTGGCTGCTAATCCCTTTAATGCAAACGACATGCCCCACTTGCTGCGCTCCCGTTAAAACGCGGCCTCGGACTCTCCCGGCTGGCACGGACTAGCACACCTGTCTCAGGCTCAACTTTTTAGCAGCATACAAAACGACGATGGCCAACAACCCGGAAGAAGACGGGTTGTCTTCATTCCTGACTGCACCGGACACGTCAGCCTCCGATTGACATGGACAACACATAACTGCACAGTGGAAACGTGTTGTTTCAGAGATGAGCCCTTCACATACGTTTTAGCCCAGACGCTCTGTCTGTAGCACTGGCGTCACCTAACTCCGGCCGGGCCCCTTTCTGCTGCGGGCACGAGCCAGCATGGTCACGCTGAGACAGGATAGCTGATGGGTGGTTTGATGTTGAGGGCGGGGACAGAACTGTCACAATGTCTCCGCCCCTTTATGAACGCACTGGTCCTTGGACCGTCGCCCTCTGCTTGCTCTGCTGCCGAACTCCGGCTCGAAGCAAGCGAGAGCGAGCCAGGCGTTTACAGAGAGAGCGGGAGAGAAAGAAAGCAAGGGGGGGGGGGGGGGGTTCTCCAGAGGACGCCTTTGCACAACCAGCTACACCCCCCTCCTCCCCCCCCGGCGACGGTGTTCGTGGTCCTGGTGGAGGCTGAGTTGCAGCTTCCCTAATGAATGCAGGCCGTTACCCATCATCCCCTGCTCTTCGCCAGCTCCCAGGCGGCCTCGCTGGCCCCAGCGGCCTGGCACTCCAAATGGCAGGATATTGACACGCCACAAAGTGACTGAGAGAGAGAGTGTGTGTGTGTGTGTGTGTGTGTGTGTGTGTGTGTATTGGGTGGCGGGGGGGATGAGAGTGTGTATGTGTGAGTAAGATTGAGAAAGAGAAAGAGATGAGAAGAGAGAGAGAGTAAAAGGGTTGGGAGAGAGAGAGTGCATGTAGGTGTGAGAGTGTCTGCCTGCATTAATGTGTATAGGCATTTGTTGGTGTGCAGGGGTGTGTGCCTGCCTGCAACCCGAATGTGTGTGCACACAAGTGTGCTCCGAGAGCCCAAAGGGACATGGCTCTTTGGAAATAATGTAGGGCTCACAACAGCTATTAAAGGGGGAAATCAAGCCCCCTGGGGAGACAGGGGGCTTGGCTAACACACAGCACACTGCACCTCTAGCCTTAAACATGTGACAAGCCCCCCGCTCCCCTCCCTCACACTGCCTCTCGCTCAAGGACAGCGCTAAACGCAGCCGAGCAGGCTGGAGAAGAGAGAGAGAGAGAGAGAGAGAGAGAGAGAGAAGAGAGGAAGAAAGAGAAGCTAAATGAGACAGGCATTTGTGACTGCCCAGTGTGTAGCGAGCGGGGGGGGGGGGATGAGATCGCTGCTCTTAGCCTTTTTGCCCATTTATCGGCGCTCAAAATCTCTGCACCGACGCACACACGTCGCACTTATCGCGCGTGCTGATCTCATAACCAACATACAGCCTCCACGTAAACATGGCGGGTCGGGTCCAGGGGTGCATAATATTGCAGCCACTGTAAATGACTAGAGAGACCACAGCGTCACAGCCCAGAGCCAGAAACAAGCGGGTGAGAAGAGGAACGCGATGAAGGGAAATGACGCAGCACGCCTGTCTCCACAGCAGCTCCGACAATCCTCACCACGGCACTCCTACACATCTTCATATTAAACCTCACACTACTGTTTATATTTTAGATTTAAAATGTTTCTTTTTTTTGGGGGGTGGGGGGGGGTGGTTTGATGAAATGGAGCACGGATTTGCTCCAGAGCTCTGTCTGCGCGCGTTATTGGCGACCTCGTTATGGAGGGGCTAGATTCTGGGGAGAGCTGCAACACGGTGAACTTGGCTTTGGAGAAGGTTGATATCTGGAGGATTCACTCCCTTCTGGAGAAGCCTGAAATCTGGAGGATTCATTTCCGTCTGGAGAAAGCTGAAATCAGGAGAATTCACTTCCTTCTGGAGAAGGCTGAAATCTGGAGGATTCACTTCCTTCTGGAGGAGGCTGAAATCAGGAGAATTCACTTCTGGAGAAGGCTGAAAACAGGATTCACTTTCAGGCCATTTCAGAACCATTACACCAGGCCATGAACTTTTGTTTTCAGGGAACAAAGTAGTTTAAAAGCCATAGAGAAGCCATGTTTTATATGCAGTTATTTCTTGTTATTGTACTGGTTTCAGTACAGTTGATGAATTCTAAAATACAACTGCATGACTAATTTTACTAAATATTTAATTCATTATTTTTTTCATATACAATTTGTTTTGTTTCCTTCTAATTCTGCAGCGACCTTTGCTGAATATTAGCAAATATTTGCCTCATCTTCCCCCAAAATAAACATTTCTATTGATAATTCCACCTTTCACCTGTTTTAAACAGAATCTACAGTGCTATGCTGCATCACATACGAGAATCCTGTCCGTACGAGTTTGAGTGTGGACTAGAGAACCTACTCATAAATGACTCTCAAAGCATTCGATCAATATTCTGTAACTTCTGGGCGGTAAAACTGGTTACCGTTTCTCCATCAGTAGAATCTGCCTAATATACTGTTTCTCCATCCTCGTTTATGGGTTTAAATAGGGCTATGCGCTCTCTCAGTGTCTAATGCCACAAACTCAGTGTGTCAGTGTTGGGTCTGTGGCTGGTTCATTCTTTTTCTCCGTTGCTTTTGTACAAACCTTTTTTTTTTTTTTGAAGGCCTTTCCGTGTTGAACAGAAGGTGTGTGAAGGTGTTTGGTGAGCACCTCCTCCCCAGAGTTTAGTGCCCCTGCCCTGGCCCCGCCCCCCAGATCTCTCAGCCAATGCTGGTCCTCCAGCATGCTGGGTGGGCAGCCAAACCCAAGTAGTCAATTCTCCTCTAAATTAAGTTTACTCTGATCGATACAATAGCCTCCTGCACACCACAGCACCCCCCCACCACACACACACACACACACACACACGCATGATGCGAGTGTTGCCTTACTCTTCCTCTTCTCTCCTCTTCCTCAGTCTCTGCCTGAGGCTCTGTCAGGCTGACCGGCCTCGTGCCTTTCATGTCATTACATCATCTTGCGTCATCCTCCTCCACCCTCTGCCACCCCTGTCACCCCTCCCCTCCACCCTCCGCGGGTGCAGGCGTACAGGGCTTTGGGGTTTGGGCTTTGGGGTGAGGGGTGAGGGGTCAGAAAGCAACTGAAGGTACGGTCCAGCGCGTCCCCCGCAATGAGGTGCAACATGTCCGAGAGTCAGGTTTGGTTTAGCCAGAGAAGGATGTAGAGAAAGAGGGAGGGGGAGAGTGACAGAGAAAGAGGTGGAGAGAGGAGGATAGAGAGAGGGAGGGTGATGGAGAGATAGAGAGCGAGAGGAGGCTGGAGAGTGAAGAGGATGTTGATTTATTAAAGGATCACTGGTTGTGGCGGCTCACGTTTCTCTGGCGCTTATCGATAGCGTCGGCAGCGGCTCGGCCGGCTGTGGGACGGGTGATAGCTCGGAACCTCTGCCCCTAAAAATCAGGCCCCAGCTGTCTTAGGGCTTTTCTTTAAATTGTTAAAAACCGTCGGCTAAGCTAAAAATGGAGAATATTTTATATGGTGGAGTTAAAAATGGGGGAAGGGAGTGAAAGTCACAGAACTTCATCCATTACCTCAGACGAGTTTGCCGTTGTATAATTCATCTTTGGTGTATGAGAAAAAACACGCTCCCCTTAGCAATAGCTAATAATAGACTGCGGTGCTGTTAGCTGTACTGGCTGCAGTGGAGCCAGGGTACAGGCCACGGAGGCGCTCCGTTTGGGCCGCCGAGGCAGCAGACAGCTGCCCAACGCCGAGGCGGCGCGGCACGCGCGCATCGTGCGTTCTCCCGCGTGAGCCCCGGCCCTGCTGGAGGGGGAGCGGACGGAGCAGAGGTGGCGCTCGCGCCCACGCATCGCACAGTTGGACAGGGCTTCGCTGTGTCGTTGGAGCGTCGGGACGCTGGCCGAGCGTGGTGAGCACAGCGAAGTGTCCAACAGACCCCCGAAAATGCCTCAGCCTGCCTCCTCTAGTCTTTTCTCATAAACCAGCAACACTGATGTCTGGAGTGCGCTTTCCAAGTGTTGCGTGCCAACAGATTTGGACCAAAAAGCTTGACGACAACATCTGCCCACCATTTCCTGTTGTCATAGTGTCCTGTGAGCGGTGAGCCATCTGCAAAGTGCTCTGCAGCGCGCGCCAGCCTCTGGCTCCTCCAGCTCACCACTCAGGGTTTTAATTAAGGGGTGCTGATGCCACCCTTGGCTGGCCCGGACACGGAGGAGCTCCGGGAAGAGGAACCCCCCCCCACCCCAGCGCTGGACAGCCGCTAATTACGGGTGCAGCACCGGACAGGTGAGTCACCCTCCGCCGCTCACGCGTCCTACGGTGTTCCCAAGTCTTCTCATTTACTCAGAGCAGACTCGCATTGGAGAACGCAAGAACGGTGTGTGAAAATGGCGTCCAGCACCGTGGATACGGACACTGGGTTTTTGCACGCTGTCAGCATGCTGTTCAGGTGTTAATGAGGTAATGGTTCTTAAACTATTGTCGTAGGTAGTTCCGTTTATCAGAGTGTGGAAGACAAGATCTCATTTTGACCTCTCCTGCCAGGGCAACAGCCTTTATTTAGATTTAAAAAAACAATAACAAGACTGAATTGAACTTTATGATTGTAACTATGGCAACAGATATCAAAAGAGAAGATGAGACAAAGGCAGCTCAGGCATACGGGAGAGTGCATCCCACCTTGTGATTAATGCAGCACTTAACGAAGAAGCCAGAGGCTGGCGTCGTGAGATCACGCTAGCAGATATTACTCATGTTCACTTCTACCTTCATTCATTAGGAACAGGCTTTAAAGGAAGACAGTGTCTTGCAAAATATGATTTATACCTCGATCTAAATGGACGAGTCTAGTGAGAAGCTACTAATATAACGTTTACTCAGGACATGTTAGCGTGGTATGATTAAATATGTTGCCTGTCAGTGAACATCGCTTACAAGTTGAATTTCGGTTTGTCACGTGAGGTGAATGATGTGGAAATACCTCCAGTGCTACTCCTAAACATCTTCCCAAGTGCAGCAGGGTCTTACATGTCACTTTTCACCTACTTTCCACCCTACTGTATCGTTAAAACCAACATTTAAACATTTACGTGCATATTCAAGCTCCACGGCTGGATTCGGTCAGCTGGAACACAAACTGCTCCTGACCCCATGTGCTGTGTTCTGGACCCTTAGTTCTAAACCACGCCATCAGTGGGTCAAATGCACTCAATCAATCCAGGGACAAGAACATCGGGCCAGGACAACCCGGCACTGCTGGCCTCGTCCTGACCCTCGCCAGGGGGCCTGAAGTGGGCCGGGTCTGCTGCCATGCTCCCTGGTCTCCAGTAAAAACAGGACTATGTGAATAAGTCCAAAAAAGCACGGAGAAGCAGCCCTTCACCACAGTGAATATCCACGAGGCCAGATACAGAGCTGACCACATCCTGTCTGACCACAGCCAGAACCGTCTCTCTGCAAACCCGCTGGCCTCCGTATGTAGTGCAAGTTAGGGTGTTTTCCAGAAGAATGTGTGTGTGTGGGTGTGTGTGTGTGTGCGGGTTCGTGCACGAGTAAAAGTGCACGAGTGCTCTGCTTTTCAGGCCACATTCTTCCACTTCTATCCAGTTGTTTTTTCCTGGTCTTTTTTTATCTGCATTGCTGACCAGTACTAAACGGCGTCCTCCTCTCCCTGGAGGATGCGTCGGTACGCGCCTCCACCCCCCCCACCCCCCAAGACTTGTCCCGCGTTTCCCGCGACCCCGTTGCCGTGAATGGTTCTGTGCGCAGCCCTACAGAGGGAGCCAGCGCGTGCGTGTCGAGCAGCGGTGTGGCAGACGCCGGGAGAGGCTTGAAGTACGAGTGGAGAGGCAAACAGCCATCCTTTAACAGCTCCGCCGCTCCAAATGACACTCATTACCCTGTCGCCGGAGCGCAGGCAAACGCGCCGGCAAGCTCGCGCACTGCCATCCCGCTGTTTGACTGAGGAAGCAAAACAACTGCACAACTGCTGTGTTATTATGGGGCCTCATTAAGGGAGAAAGATAGGGAGAGAAAGAGAGAGAGAGAGAGAGAGAGAGGGAGAGAGGGAGAGAAGGACATTACAGACAGATGTAAAGGCGAGGGGACGTTTGCGTGTTACGACCCCCTGACTCAGGGTTCGAGGATGTTTAGTGGTAATAAAACAGACACTGCGTGTTAACAAAGTGGTGACACGACACGTATGAGTGAATATGCGATGACCAGGGACAAGGCAAAGCTGGAGCAGCGGAGGAGGAGGAGGAATACGAAACACAGCCACTGGTGACGGAAGTGACACAGGCGCGAACGTTCTGCGTGTCAGAAATGACGGTATGGAATCGGATAACGGGATACAACTCTACATAGAACAAGGGATGGAAAGTTAAAAAAGGAACATTGTCAACAGCAATTGATGGACAAAAGAGGAAATCAAAAGACTGAAAGTACAGAGTTGACATCTGTGAAGAAGCCACAGACCAAACAATGCATTCAAACTATGGCGAACGCAAACTATGGTGAATTCTGGGAAGTAAAAAAAAAAAAAAAGGCCAGTCACAGAAGTAGCGGTACAGTAAAGACACACAGAGATGAGTTTCCTCTGCTTCCACACCCTGGCCAAAGAGCAGAGAGAGGAAATATTATTCAGACACGTTTCACATGGCTCTGAAGTGACAGAAATGACTCCAACTCCAACTGCGACTTTTGCAAGACAAGAGACATGCGAAGCGCGACGCGTACAAAGCGCTGGAGACGCACCAAAAAATCAGACACGGTTAGTCAAAACTCCCGACTACTAACAGCGCCTGCGGACGCAAACATAAAAGAGAGGACTAAATTCAGAGGTGATGTCAACACACTCATGCCTTTCACACACACACACACCCACACACCCCCACACACCCCCACACACACCCCAAAAAACAGCTAGGACTTAAGAGCCCAATTAAATGCTTTCTTTAGGGACGGATGGGGGGGGGCAGTGTTCTTCCTGGGCCCCGAGCCCTGGGCAACATCCTCTAATTAGACGCGGGAGGAGGAGGAGCTATGCCTGTCACTGGAAGGAAGACGAAGTCCGCAGGGCTCAGAAACACTTGCGCCTTGCGAAGACTCTCTCGCCCACCTCGCTTACGTGGAGAGCATGCAGCTCACAGGCTGTGATGTCACGTGGCAAGTTAGCACACGCATGAGCGGGCGCGAACCCAACTCAAAACCACAGTACCTCTCAAAACTGATGAGAGTGATCACATGATGATCGCGAGATTGTGTGCACTTTTAACTAACTTTCCACTTTTAGATAGCATCTCTCCTACATAAAAATGTAAGTCAAGTAAAAACTATTTTTTTAAAGTAAAAAAAGAGCAAAGTTATTGCAGAATGACTGAAAACAAAACAAAAAATAAGGTAAGAATAAATTAATACAGGTATAATAAGATTATCGACTAACAGAATGCAAACCTAAATAAAACATGTTTTTAACTGCTTTTTTAAACTAGTGACAAAGTTCCACATTTTTGTGCGTGAAAAGAGGGAGTTTTTGTGCTTCATAAAAACAGGCTGCTTCAGCAGAGATTCTGCGCTTCATCCTGGGAACATTCGATAAAGCAGCACACTTTGGAACATCTGTCAGACATTCTGACATGCTAATCTACTAAAAACCAGTTAATGAATTTTAAAATAAAATCTAAATGAGACAGGCTAGCAGTATAAGAAGTAAAAAGGTTGTTCTATGCTCTTTCATGTTTTTGTATGTTCTCTGGCTGCAGCGTTCTGCTCAAGTTGCTGTCTGTCAATTGTGGTTTTTAGACGGTAATTTAGCCGAGAAAAAAAACCTCGAGTCAGCTCCTCTGCATCTTGTGGGTTTAACTGGTGTTCTATAATTCTTATATTCTTATATATTCTTTTACTGCCACAGCTGGAAAAAAAAACAACAACTATGGACTATGGAGGTGTTTCCGACAGCTTGGCTTGATCCCAGCTGTGCTATGTGCTGTTCATGGCTCGTAAAAAAGTTGCAGTAGATGTAGTGTATTCACGTACACCCCTAAGATCCCCCAGACTGGTGACGCAGTCACTGAACACCCAGAACTGACAAATCTAAATCTGACAAAAAGGAAAAAAGAATTTAAATGAATATCATTTGTATATATATATATTAATAGGATCATTTGAACCGGGTTCAGTTTATTCACAGCAAGCCGTGTTGTAATTCACAAACAGAATACTGATGGAATAAAACAATTTCTCAGTGTTGTGTGCTCTCTTAACAGTTGTAAAGCTATTTACAATAGCTCTGAAACATTCACTGTTAATGTGCCATTAGTGGCATTCCTTTATGAAAGTTTATGAAAAGTTTACAGGAAATTGCACAGAAGTGTCAGAGATCAAACAAGGGGATAGATTTGTGCAGCGTGTGCGCGTGTCGCTACTGTTTGTTTGGATCTCGCTTCCCCCGGCGTGGGGAGAGAGAGAGACAGAGAGAGAGAGAGAGAGAGAGAGAGAGAGAGAGAGAGAGGAAGCGCGAGAACACAGGAGCTCATAGGGGCTTCGGGGAGTGTCTGTCACGTCTCCCACTAGACGACGTGTTTGCATACGCACATCAGACCCAGTAAGAAGCAGGAACAAAGACTGTCTTCACGGACACACACCCACACCCACACACCCCCACACACACCCACTCACCCACCCACACCCACACCCACACCCCCACACACCCACACCCACCAATATACGTACGCATGCAAATGTACATAATCCTCTAGGTTTTGCTGGGCTGTCTTGCTGTAATCTAGCTGTGCAGGGGATGGAGGGCGCTCATCTCCGCCATGCTTTCCGTGACGTCTGTGCTCTCTTGGCGGTCCTGATCGCTCTGCTCTTTGCCTCATTATAACACATAGAAATACGAACAACGTTGCCACAAACAGGCCGGGAAAAAATAAAAACACCGGCAAAATTCTGACCGCATCAAAAGTTTGGAACGCCTAGTGTGAGAACTAGCGGGAAATGGTTCTCTAATAGCGCGGTCCAGCCGGGACTGGGAGAGCTCAGTGAAGCTATGAGATCGCTCCTCTGTGCTACCCCGAGATTCTGTGGCACTGTCTCCAGGTTGTTAAAAAGACCGGCTGAATTTGTGAGCGTCTAAAAACCCGTGAAAGTGCATTTCACAGGTCGCCTCCAGCTCACCTGCTAATGTGACGTGAAAATACTTCGACTCCATCAGCATTCATGGTGTACTTTCTCCTTTTCGACAGCAGGGCTCAGGAATCAGCATGACAGATGCTGCCAACAAAGACTTTTAAAGTTCTCTCCAGCTTTGAAAAAAAAACAAAACCCTCAAGTTAACCAAAGTTGTGCTGCCCAGGTTGGAGTCGCCCTGTGCGTAAATCGATTATAGTTCAGTTTTCGCAGGAGCAGAGTTGGAGTGGAAGATGAGGTGCAGTAAGTAAACTAAAACTAGTAAACACTAATTAATAGAAAGAAAAAACCTCAGTAGAGAAAGAGTAGAGCATGCAGAGGAGAGAAGAAAAGGGAGGTGATTAGTGAGGGAGGAGGTCCAACTGGGGGAAGCCGGCCCCTCTCTCTTTGAAGACGTCCATTAAAACGGGGAGGCCCAATTACGGTGAGGATGGTATGGGCTAGCTAAGCAGCAGCCACCCTGCAGGAGCAGTGACTCCCGACGCTCCGCGGTGGAGCCCAGCAAGGCTTTCCTCCCTCCGTGCCTCGCTCCACATCGAAGGAGGTGCTTCCCTGCCTCAACAAGCCGAGCCTTCTACTGAGTGGGTAAAACACAGTCGGCTTGGAGGCTAATGTCACTCATCAGTTAGTGGAGGATGTCTCCTGGACCCCAGGTTTGGGAAGTCCTGGACCACGCCCAGGTTCCAGATTTGGTAAAGGTAAAGCTTACCTGAGGTAAAGTTTCTCTGAGGTAAAGCTTGTTGTGGCTCAGTTTCAGGCTCCGGTTCTTGTACAAAGACAAGGCTATCAGCTTTTATCTGTTACTGAGGGACTCATAATTCTTGGACATATTATGAACTCCTAATGATTTTTTTTGGGAAAAAAAAACCCTTTTATGTATAATTTCATTGCAATATTATCTAAATATGCAGTAATAATATTAATTGGCAAGACTGCTGTGAGGTGGTGTGAAAGAGAAAGAGTGTGAAAGAGAGCACGAGCGAGCGAGCGTGCTAGCGTAGTCGCTTCGAGAGCTGTGGCTGGTTAGCAGATCCTCCCCAGACCTCCTTCCCGGCACTGACTCACTGCAGAGGAACGGCACCCTTGGCCCTGTAAATGAGCGGAGTGTGAGCCTAACTGGATGGAGTGAGCAGAGGCCCAGCTAGTCAGAGACCACCACCTCCCCTGGACTCCCATGCCAGATCTCATACAGGCCCAAGAGTCAGTCAATCACCGTGTGTACATGTGTGTGCGTGTGTGTGTGTGTGTTCCTGGGAGGGCTGATTAGGCCTCTGCTTTCCCATCGTCCTCCTAGACAGGCTGGTGGAAATTGGCCGGCCCCTGGCAGGGCCTGGGTTCACCGGAGGAGTACGGCTTTGCTTGGGGAGGGTGTGTGCGCGTGTGTGTGTGTGTGTGTGTGTGTGTGTGTGTGTGTGTGTGTGTATGGGGGGCTGCATGGTGAAACTACCTGTCACAGCTCTTTGTCTCCAGCAATGAACTTTGCTACAAATGAATAAAATATCTCTGGAGCTTCCCAGCATCTCCCTGACTCCCTCGCTCTCTCGCTCCATTCCTCTCTCTCTTTTTCTCTCTCTCTCCTTCTGCCCATCTCTCCTGCGCTCGGCTGGAGCCCGACCCTTGACCTCCCTGACTGGAGTGAGGGATGATAAGGAGGGTCTGCTCTAGAGAGTTGTCAGCGAATGAGAGAGAGGGAGGGAGAGAGAGAGAGAGAGAACGAGAACAAGACAGTGAGACGAAAACGAGGATGTCTGAACGTCTCCCGGCTGGAGAGCGAGAGAAGCATCTGACCGACTGGTCTCAGCTTGGGCTGGAGGTGCCGACTTCTGCCACACATCTGACAAAGTGAGAAAGTGATGCACAACACTCACACCGCTCGCGCTCATCCCAGCAGCAGTCTAACACATGGGAAAGGGTCAGAGTACATCGGCGGGTCGTTATTAGAGAAAACAGGTCGCCATTCAGCACCGTAGCACTGGTTTCTCAAGCTTCACCCATTTCATTTCAAAAATCAAGGTAATAAAACAAGATAATAAATTTCCGTTTTGACAAGATACTGGGCTTGACTGTACTGTCCTATCACTATTGTCCAATCACCTACACCTTTCAAATCATGAACCTTTAACATGCCTTTTATGTGATGTTTTACAAAGTATTTTAATCATGCTCGTACACACGAATGCTTGTGTGTTTGGCTGTATATGTGTGTGTACATGTGTGCGTGTGTGTGTGTGCGCGCCTGCACGTGATGCATCTACACATGGGGCACAATCTGGGAACAATTTTCAGGCGAAATATAATAAGCGTGTTTCCCCGAGCGCAGTCTGCCGTTGCTCACCCAACCCTGCCTCATCCACAACAAAGAGCCTGCGCCCTTTCACGGCTGCTCTTATCTCGACAAAAAGCCCAGAAAACAAGCAAAGCGCACGCAAAACGCCACCACGAGGAGACGCACATCACTCCATCGCAAAACGACGACACAGGGACGCGTGCTGCAGGTTACACAGAGCTTACAGGTAATCACAGCGTTCATTTGAGCGGATCAGGTACACGGCACTGCGGCTAGCATGGACAAGCCGTGATTACTGTCTCTGTGATGACGGGTCACGCGGACGCCCCGAGTTTGGGTCGTTACGGCGTCAAGCTCGGAGATGACGAAGGTGGCCACCTGATCCTCGAGCCAGCAGCCCACAACGGGTCTGGAAACGGAGACGGCAAGCTAGAAACCTCCGGTTTGCGCCTGGCCGATTCGTTGCCACGAATGAAAACACTTCCAATATGAAAGTGGAGGCAGAAGATGTGTAAGACGATGAAAACACTTTCAGCACGCACGTTCTTCTGTGTGGCGCTAGCTGCTTTTTGTGGCCCCACTGCACTGGGATAATGGCGCAGTGACTAGCACATGCACCCACTGTATCTGAACGTTACAGCACCCACAAACACACTAAATGAGTGACAGAACCACAGGCTGTGATTACAGGACTTATATTAGAGAAAGCGCATTTGAAATTAAACTAAAACATAAGCAAAAATGCTAAGATGGCTAACAGGCAACACTAGGCATAAGGTTTTTTTTGCCATCTGGTGCTCACTGATCATGTATTTTTTTACGTGCTTTGCTCCTGTAAGGCAGTGTTCCTCGCGCCACATCCTGAAGGACCACAGCATCACACAGTTTAGTGCGTTTCTGTCTCAAAGCCACCCTGCTGAAGTCCGGCTGAACAGGGAGTGGAGAAGAAAGGAATGTACAGGGGCAGGTAGAGGGCCTACGGGGGCAGGTAGAGGGCCTACGGGGGCAGGTAGAGGGCCTACAGGGCAGGTAGAGGGCCTCGAACTCTACAGGACTACATCTCTCCAGGAGCTCTGCTGGGATGCTTGGTGTTTTAGAGGTTGATCATTTGGTGGTTTTATGATTTGAAAGTTTATTGGTTGGTGGATTGGTATTTTGGTGATTTACCTATTGGGTTGATAGTTTGGTTATTTAACGGTTTTGCTGTTGGTAGTTTAGACAGTTTGGATGTTGGTGGTTTGTTGGTGGTTTGGTGGCTGGGGGTCTGATGGATTGGTGGGTTGGAGACTTCCTCACCTGAAGCTCCGTCTGAAAGAAGAACTTCTGTGGGCACTGCGTGCAGTCGTAGATTTTATCCTCCTGGCCATGAGCTGAGAAGATATGCTGTTGGAGCTTACTGGCCTGGACAAATACTGAGAGAGAGAGAGAGAGAGAGAGAGAGAGGGAGAGAGAGAGGGAGAGAGAGAGAGGGAGAGAGAGAGAGAGAGAGAGAGAGCTATGTAATGAACAAATATTAACCACAGTATTAAAACATAAAATACTAAATTAAACTATGACCCAGGCAGGCATGATCCAAACTGCTAATGTCTCATATTTAAAAAGCCCTTTGAACAATGTTTTAAGTCTCCTCTTCTGATGTTCAGGTTGGAGACCAATGAAATGATGAAGAGTGTGACTAATAAGATCAAAGAGACCAGCGGCTTGCTCCGACACCACCATGAAGGCCTTTCCAGGCAAAAACGAGAACCACGTCTGTACCTTCTACTGTCCAGTGGTGCCATTTTTCAACTGGCTCAATCATGTCTCAGTTTTTTGCCTTCTGTGCCAAGAGGCCCATACTGGTTCTTGCTGGGTTTGTTTTTGATTTTTGACATCAAGGCTTTGGTTATTTAAAAAAACCAAGATAAACTATGGAAACCAGTAAGTGGTGCAATGTCTCCCAGTCCATTCCTTTATTGAGAGACATGTCCCCTCAGCATGTGGCTTTGGACAAATGGTGCTAGAACAGTACACGTACTGTGTGGCTTCTTACTGGAGTTTAACCCTTTAAGCCCACAGTAGCAACCATGCACACACTGGGAGATGGAGATGAAGGGGGTCTGGTCTGAATAATAAACAGATGTGTGCTGAAGAACCATCAGATGAAACAGCAAAAAAAAAAAAAGGCTTCAATTTCTAATCAAACTTAAACCACTGTGAGGAAACTAAACCGAGTGGCAGGAAAGAATAAGTTAAGTTGTCCTGATTGCATTCAGGTTGCAGGAAATGCAAGCACTCGGCGTAACCCAAATTCCCTCTCCCTGTCTCTCTGATGGGGAAGAGAGAACCAACTACACCTCTAAATGCAATGTGCCAAAAATAAATCAATAAAATAAAGTAAAATAAATGAATAAAATGTTAAAAAAGACCAGTGCCAAGGTGGACAGCCCTGATCTGGGCCACAGCAAACATCCCAGTGCGGCAGCGTACTTGGGCAGGTGAGAAAATCTAAAAATAAGCCTGGCATTTCACCACGGCCGTTTGACATCCGGAGTGCCATCTCTCACGGCGACGCTGGTAGAGGAAGGGGTGGGGGGTGGGGTGCATCGCGGGGGCCACGTGCGGCCTCGCCCGCCAAGGGGAATAACGGCACGCTTTATTTAGCAGCCCATCGAGGGGACCGCACGGTAGAAAAATAAACAACTGCAGAAATTGGCACTGCCTCAAGTGCAGAAACACAGTCTCCATTAGTCTGCGTCGCTAATTATATTGACAATATAAATATTCATGCAGAGAGGGTTTGTGTTTATGCATAGCCTGAGTACAGTCAGTCTGATACAGACATGCAACTTTGGGAAGCTCCTTAAAAAAAGACATACTGTGGCTTAAGCCTGTAATTAAGCCGTAGTCAGTGAATGACTCTCTGTGTGTGTGTGTGTGTGTGTGTGTGTGTGTGTGTGTGTGTGTGTGTGTGTGTGTGTGTGTGTGTGTGTGTGTTTTCGGATGTGTGCATGCACGTGTATAAGTGGATGTGTGTGGCGTGGTGTATGCATCCCAACTCTCAAAGGATGACATCAAACATGTGGTTTGTTCTAGCAAACCCATGTGTTTCTTTCTTTCCAAAAAGAGCAGGGGTGGATGTGCGGGGTTGGGGGTTGGGTGGAGTTGGAGGTGGAGAAGCAGGGGGTGGGGTGAGGTAGTTTTGTCTCCAAGGCACAGAAATGCTAGCAGAGTTAGCATTTTGGGCTTCATTTGCACATCTTACAGGGCATAAACAACTTTTGCCACGAAAGACCATGAGGATGTTGACAGAGCCAGGGGAGGAGCCTGGAGAAAGGGGGAGGAGCTTCTCCCAAGCTGATCCATGGTCCCCACCGAACAGAGCTGCAGCGGCGGTCCCGCAAGCACGTCC
>NC_137509.1:4162500-4215000 GCF_041902795.1 Electrophorus electricus
TTCTGCACGCCTCTCGTGAAACGGTGCGACACCGCACCGTTTTAATGGCTCACGACAGTGCATGGTGATCACGGATCACCTTCTCATCACGGTTCACTACAGCAGCTGTTGAGACTAACCTCGACTTGCTCTTAACACGTGACAATAAAATGCGTCTCGCTCTCGTCTTTGTGCCGCCGTTATGCCTGCGTGTGGGAGCAGGGGACCGGTAAGTGTTCTCGTTTGGCTCGTTTTCCTCTGCTCTTAGCATAAATCCGGGAGGTCACCGACCGCTGCGTCGGCGTCTCCATAAACCCCAGCCGCGTCCACGCAGGGCAGGTGCGCACGCAGCTGCCCGAGAAGTCGGGAAGGCGCCCAAGCCCATCATTCCCAGCGAGGAGAGCTGCTGAATCAGGGCGGGATTCTTGGAGATCAGCTCATTTCTGGAGTACCGATAAGCAGGAAAACGCAGCGCAACTCAGCGCCGCATCTCAACCTCTGAGGTGAGCGCTGCCAGCTGCTGGGATGGGCAAAATGCTATTGGTTTGTAGTCACGGGCGGTGCTTTTCAGTCGTGGGTGGTGTTCTGTAGTCATGGGTGGTGCTTTTCAGTCGTGGGTGGTGTTCTGTAGTCATGGGTGGTGTATTGTAGTCACAGGAGGTGTTTTGGAGCTGTTGTTTTGCAGGCATGGGTGGTGTTCTGTAGTCGTGGGTGGTGTTCTGTAGTCATGGGTGGTGTATTGTAGTCACAGGAGGTGTTTTGGAGCTGTTGTTTTGCAGGCATGGGTGGTGTTCTGTAGTCGTGGGTGGTGTTCTGTAGTCGTGGGTGGTGTATTGTAGTCACAGGAGGTGTTTTGGAGCTGTTGTTTTGCAGGCATGGGTGGTGTTCTGTAGTCATGGGTGGTGTTTTGTAGGTCTCTTATTCTTCACCAGCATGGTTTATGAGAATGTTAACAGGGTGCATTCGAGTCAGCTGTTTAATGAAAAAAAAAAGAAGAAAAGAAACACAAGCAAATTAAAAACCACGTCGGTTTTGTGCCATTTTGCGCCATTGTTACTTGGAGTTCATGTCCCTGAGGCTCATCAGAACGTGGGCACTCAGGGTTCAGGGCAGGAGCTGCCTTTCTAATCAGAGTGAGAAGGTAAGTGAAGTCATCCATGACTGATTCACTCTGTCTCTCCACGGTCCAGCGCTCACCATATGGGGCCAAATCCGACAGCCGCACCCGTCCGGACCCCCAGAAACCAGCTGCGGCCCACCAAAAGACCCAGAGGAGTGCTTAGCGGGATGGACCGCGATACCGCGCTGGCAAGACGGACCACCTGAGCGTCCCAACGCCAGAAAAAGGGTGTGAGACAGATGGATGTTTAGCATGGACCTGAATGAGCAAGCCTGAACCAGAGGCACCTGAACCAGCTTCCAAACACACACACACACACACAGCAAACACTCCAAAAAACCCCTACCGTAGAGACTTCCCTAAATGGGCCTGCCCAGTTTAAAGCACCTCCTTCACACATTATGACAAATTTCTCATTTTAACTTTTATGACCAATTGTTGTTCAGCAGCCCGGCGGGTGCATTAGAGTGTAGCGTGTGGCGCTACGTTCACTCCTGACGACCGGTGTCACCACAACACTGCGGTTTTGGCTTTAGCGCCTCAAATGGTCCTGCCAGGCAAAACTTGGTATGCAATTTTGCTTGTTTTTAGTTCATTTTTTTTGTTTGTTTTTGCAGTTAATATTATCCACCATGCAAATGGGACAGTGAGAATTTCTAATGAGTTCTGTGCATATCTTAGAGCACGCCAATGCTGTGATCGCTTGTGTAACTTTAAGAGCCAAACCCCTGATAACCTCACTGCAACCCATCCACAAAAGGCCAAAAAATGCTGCTTAAAAAAAAGGACAACAACTGTACAAATAAGAATTGAGCAGAGAGATGCATGCTGGAAAATCCACACTGGATTTAACGGGAAAAAAAACAACAACATTTGGCAGCGTGTGGAAACTTCTGAAAAGAATGCATATTAAAAGCCGGAGAAACTTTGGAGGGAGAGAGTCTGTCATGTTAACGAGGGCTCCGAGCTTCCTCCCCGGTAACAGACTCTGAGAATTCCGCACAGCCAGACGTAAAGAAGTCGTTCGTTACAGAAGCGAGAGGACTCGGCCCTGTGACCACGTGTGTTCCTCCGGGGGGTTGGGGGGTGACATCTTTCTGTTCAGTCAATCTGCACCCGGTCGCCTGGGGGAGATCGTTACTGCCGGGGCTCTTCTAACCTGAGCTCTCCAGATCTCCCTTTCAACAACACAAGGCTGTGTTTATCAGTGCTTTACCCTGCCAACATTAACACGGACCGCGCATGGCCGAGCTCTCCAGCTCCTTGCCCAGGCCTTCAGGACCAAAAGAGCACGTCTCAGACGGGCCACACTGATCCACTGATCGCCTCACCGTGAGCTCTCCTCGCTGTCCTTCAACTCAAACAACGTTTTGCTTTCTGGCAACCATGCTGCTGGTTTTTTACTCTAAAACTCTTTCCATTCCTAATCCTCCTGTCACACCCTACATTCCTGTGACTCATTTTCTTTTCTTCAGTTCCTTCTCTCTCTCTCTCTTTCTCTCTCTCTCTCTCTCTCTCTCTCTGACTTCCGCTGGTGCCCCCCCACCACTAAATCAACCTGAACGGCACGGGGACGCTGACATCAGAGCAAACGCGAGAAAACCCGTCCGCACGTCTGTGGGGCCTCCCGCCGTAGCCCGCGTGCCTGACGCGTCCAACGCCAAATCTCCCTCCCAAGTGGACAGACAAAGCAGCCCTCCTGCTATTAACAACACAGTCCGCGCCGCCCTGTCCCGTTCAGAACAGCCGAGTGGCACGGTCAACACAGATACCATCAGCCTGTCTGAAGGTCGCTTGACAAGGCTACCTGTTGTCTGTCCATGCTACAACAACAACAAAAAAAAATCTGACTGCGCAGTCTGTAGATGCTGTAGACACCGTGAACATAGCAACATGATAAAAGTCATTCTAAGAGCAAAAAGGTCAGAAAAGTTACCTAATAGCCCAAAGGTGAGGTGCTGAACCCAGCTGGCGCGGCTCCCAGCTCAGCATCAACTACTTGTAGCGGCTCAGAAAAACCTGAGAGATTTACAGCTGCCGGTCTGCAGTGTCTGTTGAATGACTCAGGACGCAGCTTCTCGACGTGCCCTGCTGGGCTCCCGCAGAGCTCGGACTAGTTCTTCAAAACAACCCGGACAGCAAGTATCAGCACAGCAATGAATGGGATCCGGAGATGACAGGAACAGCATGCACACGCTATAAATACCCACAGCTTTCTAACGGAGAATCCCGCCACAGCGTGATGCGGTCACGAGCTAGAGTCCAGAACTCGATTTAAACTGGGTCTTTAGCAGTGTACGCGTCACACAGTCGGTCAGCTGTCCAGATCTGGCTGCGTCACCGGTTAGTCTAAATTCCGAACGTGAATCTCGCTGTATATTTGCGCCTATTCCAACCTCGGAAGGCTGTTATGGTTTAGACGCAGGACGGTGAGCTTCTCCCCACTCGTGGTGGGAGCTCTCGATTAATGGATAATGGGCCAAAATCCGAGTGATTAAAGCCCAGGGAATAAGAGACGCAAACAAATCGACTCCACCTCCCTGGGAGAGCCTGCGTGTGTGCGTGTGTACATGTGTGAAAGCGTGCTCGCACGCGCGTGTGTGTGTGTGTGTGTGTGTGTGTGTGTGTGTGTGAGTGAAAGAGAAAAAGGATAATCTCTGGAGTGCATGACCCATCACACAGGAATGTTACAATTTTTTTTCCCTGATTACTAACTTGATGATGCAAAATCTCCCTACAGACTGACTGCTGCTTTGCTAGCCTGTGCTGTCTTCGTTAGTGTCCAGTATCGAATAAAGCAAGACCAGGTTTCTGGATTATTCTGTTAGCAGCTGTGTCTGTACTCCTGCCTCAGAAGGTCTCCTGTTCACGGCGGTCATATTTGTTAGGACGTCTACAAGGGTTACATCTTCTGGAGGAACAGGATGGTTAGTGTGATCTCCGGACACACACCGATGAAGCACTGGTCAAGTGAAAGACTTGATGGACTTAAAACCATCCGTGCAGATCAAAACCAGGTGAAACGTATCCGCTTCGAATCTGATCTGAAATGCATAAGTAGCATTACAAGTGACAGACTGTACTCCTAGAAACAAGTCACTTTTTGTTCGTGCCTGCATGCATCTGTGTGTGTGTGTGTGTGTGTGTGTCCGGGCCAGGTATGGTCTGCACTTGAACAAGGTGGCACAAGACTTGATGACAAGCTAATATGTACATTTTGCATCTACCCAGAGAGGCCTTGTCAGGAAATAACGGAGCATCAGCGAGACTGCAGACTGAGCGCTCGATTAGCATGCTACTAAACACAGGCGTGGCTCAGCGGGGAAATCACGGCGCCGCTCCATCCCGACGGACGCGCTCGGCGGCTCTGAAGATGGAGAAGCCACTGTACTCCTCCAACGTTGATTTACCACAACCGTGAAACCGAGAAGAAAGAGAATAAAGAAGAAAAGCAGAACGGGTGGCAACCTTTGGGAAGTGTGCTCACGGGGAGCAGGCTGGTTAGCTAAGGGGGAGCCATAGGTGGGAGAAGACACATGCACGCACACACACGCATGCACACGCACGCACACACACACACACACACGATGCTTTGGTGCCCATTGTGAGGGAAACTGTTCCTGCACTTTAGCCAGAGAAAAGGAAAAAGGCCAGGCGCACATGTTCCGTGTGTCCTGCACCTACAGAAAGGCTGATGGACCGAGAAGGGGAGCTCTCTGTTCGGCCGTGAGGAAGCATAAACGGGAGAGTGTTTGGAGTTAGTTATTGACATGCAACACACTCCCCTGCTCCTCCTAGCTTATAGTGAGGACAGCAAGGGGGCGGAGCCAATGGATATATGGGCGCTCGGTGCGCGCGCACGCACAGCAGCTGGAGAGAGAGAGAGAGAGAGAGAGAGAGAGGCAGAGTGAGAGTGAGTATGGGAGGATGAGACAGAGAGAGAGAGAGAGAGAGAGAGGGAGAAGGGCCCTTGTCTTGGCTCATGGTATAAAGCCCTCCACACTTAGCCAGCCTCTGTGTTCACCCAGCTTAAAATGATCAGAGCTCGCCGTAATCGCTCCCTGAGTCCGCGTGCAGAGGGCCAGTGCACCTCCTCCCCTACAACAGCCGCTCCACGCTGAGCCCCTTAAAGAGACACCAGTCCCTTCAGCACCCCAGCCTACCCCAGCACAGGCAGGGAGAGGGGGAGAGGAAGAGGAAGAAAGAGAGAGAGAGAGGGAGAGGGAGAGAGGGAGAGAGAGGAGGAACATTTGGCAGAAGCAAATTCATCATCAGGTGTCTGGAGGTTTTGCTTTAATAGAAAAGGCGGGTCCCACCGAGCGCGCTCCATGTTGCGGCCATGCACGCATGCTCAGGAGCAGCATGGCGCCGGCCACAGTGGGCTGCCGTGCATTAGCATAATTTTATATAACGTGGGCCCCCGCTCTGGAAATTTAATACATTTCAGCAAATACCAGACAGGCATTTTGCATAATGTTTTTTTTCCTCTCGTTCCTTTCTCTTCTTCTTCTTGTCCGTGAGACTTCCTCTCTCCATGTTCCCCATCGCGCCGTGTGTCTCTCCCGTGCTCTCTACCACTCTCTCTCTCCCTCCCAGTGCTGCTGAGACTCGTCTTCCTCACCCACCCCACGGTGCCTCTCGCGCCAGGAGAGAGGAAGTTCATTACCTCAGCTAAATCAGAATTAGTCCCTTCATTTTGACGGGGCGAACTTCATTAGAAAGGCCCTTCCATAATCCAGCGGGGAGAAGTGATGAACCTACGTGGGGCGATAATTTGCTTCACACAGCACATTCAGCCACGTTTTTTTCTTGCCCCGGACTGTCTATACCCCCTTTTTCCTCTCTCTGCCGTTTCTATTTTCCATCATGTTTTCTATTCGGTTGAAACGAACGCACACGTGCACTCTGATGAAAGATGACACCTGGATGGAATCAGCTAATGGCAAAGAGATCGCGAAAGAGAAACCGAAGGGCAAACAGATAAAGAATGAGGGCCGGTGTGCCCTCTCTAAGCCCCTCCCCCAAGCCCCCAACCCCTCTGACCCCGCCCCGAAGTCTCCGTGACAACCGTTATTTGGCAGCGATTCAAAAGTCAGCAATACGAAGAGAGGCAACAGTTGAAAAGAGGCCCGATCCTTCACGGCTGGGCGGGCAGGGAACCGCGCAACTTACGATGCCGACAGGAGGCGAGGCGATCGGGAGAAGGAGGGAGCGGAAGAGGATGGGCCGATCGGATCGCCCCCAGTACCGTCCGCCATCCCTAACGATGGATACAAGCACGTTAGCCACGGGGAAATGCTGCCAAAGCCTCGGCCGATCGGCACGGCCGGAGCCTCTCCCGAAGCCGGAGAGGGGGTCCTTGAGCAGCTCGGAGCCGAAGCGTCTGCTTCTGCCCTCAGACGGCACCGCCCGCCGTCACCCGCCCTTCACCGTCGGCCGGCGGTAAATTTGGAACCGCGGCCCCTGCTGGCACTGCCCCGCTGGGCCCGGCCTCGGCGAGCCCGGGCGGGAGCGCCGCTTTAATTTAGCCGACGCCAGCGCTCTCCCGGACCCCCAATTACCCAAGAGCAGCTCCGCACGCCGCCGACATCTGCTGCAGGAGCCTTTCCCCGGACCATTTATATCCCGGCTCATCTACATGGATATTGGGGATAATAATAAATAAGCAGGGAGGAGCGAGGAGTGGCCCGGCGCCCACATCGCACGCTCGTTGCCATAGTTTCCGCTATTCGTAAGCGACAGAGGCAGCCAATGGGACGCGGGGCGGAACGTGGCCGCGAGGCGAGCAGAGGCAAGAGGGATCAGGCGCCTAGAGACAGCGCGCACAGCCCCGAGTAGACGTGACGGCACCGCTAGATCTGTGTGTGAAAAACACAATGCATCCTGGTTAAACGCCCCTTTCACATCTGAGCTTTCAGCTCAGGGACCACTGAAGCAAAATTTTAAGTTTGCCATTATTTTTTTCAAAGTAATATTTAAAAAAAAAAAAAAAAAAAAAGGTCAAATAAGTGAAAATGTCGGCAGAATTTCAATAGTAATGAAGTCCTCACCCGAAGCAGGACCTAAAGGACCTAAAGGAAAGCGCACGACGTGTTACCTGTTACCTGTTACCTGCCGCGTGTGTAAAGGTGAAGCTCTTAGTGAGTTGATCGGGGCTTCGCTGGCTGCCAGTCAGAAGGCAGGTGACAGGAGGTGGCGATATTGCGACTATCGGAGAATCCCGACTGGATCTCTCGCTTGTAAACGTTTCCAAAGCTACACACCTTTCACTCCTCGCCCTTCAAGGACTATCCGTATTCCCCCAGATAACACGGTGATCGAGCAAGAAGAGGGAGGCTGAAGGACCAGAAGCTTCCCTGATCCGGCCGCGTCCGGACGGTGCTCCTGGACCCGTTTCTACAAACGATGCGCAGTCCCGAGGAAAGTAGAGAAAAGACACAGGGCACAGAGATGCCCCATGCCAAACCCCTGACTCTCATCAATGTCTCACACAGCTGGTAAAACTCCACCTTAAATTTAAATCAGCGTTTTAAAATACACATCAGAGTTTGCTGTGTTCAAATAAGGGCCATTACAGTACAGTATGAATCGTCTTCATTTGCAATTACAAAACAACCTGATGACATATTTGAATTTGCAAAATATGAAAATACTGAAAGTCATCCAGTTGATTTTTAATTAAAATGAGGGAAGATTACTCATTAATTAGACTCTCCTGTCTAATACAGGACAATGCTACGGTATTCCCATCCTGAGTGGTGAATTAAAGTTCACTTAATTAAGGGCAATTTGAATCTTTCTAAAGATTAGAGGTGAGGTTTTGAACATCTTTCTAGATTAGTTTTCTTTTCAGTACCATAAATCTCTCCTCCACACAACCTTAACCATGTCCCACAACCAGTTTATTCCCCGGAACACTCGGCGGAAGGCAGCAACAGAAAATAAGCGCTTTTTTCCTTTGTTCCGGAGAACTCCAGCAGTGAAGCAGTTGAATTGTCCGGGGAAGGAACCCCAGTTCTCTCCTTCAGCCCTGCGCGCGGGACGGCCACGATTAAAGCGTGACGGGGGCGACAGTCGCGTCGTCGTCCAGGGAGAGCCGTACCACCTACGTCTAAACTTCACAATCAAACGCAACCACTTTCCCCCAGATGCAACGCGCACGGCGCACACAAACAACAACAACGGTACCAACAACAACAACAACAACAACAACAACATGCCACCCCCGAAAACAAACAAGTGGCGTGTAGAAGGCAAAGTAAACTTCCACGAGACAAAGAGAGTCAAATCTGAGAAGGGGAGGAGTCAGTCCCACAGGTACACGCACAAAGTGAGAATTTTTCACCCCCTGGTTTTGTAGTTCTGGAGTGTCTGATGCTAACAGTCTCTCTCTCTCTCTCTCTCTCTCTCTCTCTCTCTCAGGAGCAGAGGTGTCCTGTCGTACAGACTGCCTTGTCAGGTAGGAGTACCTACAGAAAAGCCCCCCTCCCGACTACCCCTGACATTTGTCAACACGGAGATGGAGCAAAGGGAGCGTGTGTGAAGTGCTAGGTGCCAGGAAGGCAATTTGCTATTCGCTATGACTTCTGTCATTTTTGCCTCCTTGCAGTAGGGGATGTCTGTCGCTAACACGGGGGTTGCACGCGAACGGATTCGCCGCATTCTGCAGCCCCTCCCGCCGACGGAGACGGGTGGGGTGTGGGCGCCCTTGTGGGGGAATTCGTTGCGCGTGTTTTTATTGAAGTCGGAGCAGAGCGCGCCCAAACGTGCTGACAGGGGTTCCCCGCAGGGCCGTGTCTTCACCTCGGAATCATAAAACGCAGAGACGACGTTCCCTCTGTGCTCTCAATTATACCCCCAAAACACACGAACGCACACACACACTCGCACGTATCCACACACACATACGACTTCCAATCACACCCCCTCCGAGGGAGCGAGGGAGAGAGGAAGGAGAAGAAGTTAAAGCCAGTTGCAGAAGCAAAGCCTTCAGTAATTCAGTCCCGGCGGACGCCTTAGCCTGCTGACGGGATCCACCCCACCCGCCCCGTCACGCAAAGCCTGTCAGAACTGCAGCGGGCGGTGGGACCTCCCCCTCCACGGGGAGCTCTCCCACCTGCGTCTCCACCATGCTCCCTGCCCACGCCCCACATCGTCCCCCCCTCCCTTGGGATCTCCTGCAGAGTTTGGGGGTCTCACCCCGCTGTTGTGCCTGATGAGGTGTGCGTAAAGGGTGCTCCCCTCCCCTGCTGCCTGGCTCTGCCAGGACACCCCGTTGGTTAAGGGTGAATGAGAGTGGAAGAGGGAACCAGGCAAGCCAAGACCGGGTGCTCGCCCTGGGGGAGGCGCTTGGAGCGGGGGGGTTGCTAGAGCAGACAATGGCTAATTTAACCAGGGACACAGCTGCACAAACAGGGATATCATGGAATTTCTGTCTGCTGGTAAAATTGACTGTGCATGAATAGCTCCATTTTGCACACCGGAACGGCCCATTTTCCATATGTCCCAGCTAACGCTGCGGCCGGCAGTCGGTCGGTCGCTCTCTGGTCCCAACCAGCCGGGAGTGGGGCACGCCGGCCCACTGGGTGCCGGCAGGCTGGAACACTCCACGGCCGTCGTGCGGCCCCCCTCGACCGCCGCCAGCAGAGAGGGGAAAAAAAAAAAAAAAACATGAAAAAAAAGCCGAACTCTGACCAACTGACAAGGCTGTCAGGAAAAAGCCTGTGAGAAACACACAAACCAACCAACCAACCAAACAAACAAACAAACAATTCAGCAATAAGAAAGCAAAGCACGAGGAGGTCAGGGCGTGGTGACCCGGCTGGCCCGGGGGGGGGGGCGGGTTTGCCGCAGTGGGGCTAACTGTCCTCATCCGAGAAAGGGCAGGCCTTCAAAGTGAAATCTCCAGCTGGTGGCTTAAAGAGCTGCCCCGCACCACTCACTTGTGCTTCTTCTCCTTCAACCTCTCCCTGCCGGCAAAGCTGCACCAGAGCCATTTGGAAGGATTAGATCAGAGATGAGGATGGTGGGAAGGAGACAGGAAAAAAAAAAAAAAAAAAAAAAGGCTTTGTGACTTTTAGCGATTACATGGTGTCTGAGTAATGGTTCCCTCCGTCTGAGCATCGCAGCAAGCCACGCCCTGGAGGAGAGCGTTTTCGTCACCTCGACTGGGTGACGCCAAACCACCCCCCTGCGCGTCGCCCCCGTCCCCGCACTCGGGGACTACTGCACGGCACTGCCTCCTGGCCTGCCCTCGTCTGCCGTGCTCCGGATTTGCAGCGAGGATCACACTGCTTCAGCTTTAAAAATATCACTTTTAAGACTTTAAGAAAGTAAACAGTCGGGTTTTTTTAAGTGCCGGAGGTCATGAATAGGCAAAAAAAAAGCAAAAACTAACTTGTTAAAAAAGAACTAGATAAACGAATGGTGGAGAGGCAACCGCGCAACCAGGCTGTGGGCTGTAGAGTCTGGATGCGGGGAATTGGACGGGACAAGTGTGTGGTGGGGGGGGCACCAGCCCGTGGCCGGCCGGGAACGCCGTTACATGGAACAAATGAAAGACGTGGCCAGTTCACAAAAACACATCAAGCTGCTTTCCAGAAAGCACTCCGGAAAACGGTACTGCACTCGCCGAGGCAGGTGGGCGGGGGCAAATAAATAAATAAATAAACAAATAAATAAATAAGCATCTGGATATGAAAGGGGAAAGAGAGGGAGCGCGCAGGGAGGAAAGAGCAGAGTGAAAACTCCCACTGTTCACCCCATCGCGCCTCCTCTCTGTGTGCCTGGGCCCAGGCTCCAAGGTCGCGGCGGTCCGAGCCAGACTTTTCTCTGGATCCGTTTCCTCTCTCCGGGCGTCTGGTTTCCCCCGCTGCCGACCCCGTGATTCAGTGCCTTGCGTTAAGAGCAATTCACCTGCCTCCAGCGTCCCGGCGGTACGGGTCCCTCCGGGTCGGGGGAGGGATGCGGGGCGCGGCAGTGGAACCAGGCGGAGCGTAAAGGGGGAAAATAAATAAATAAATAAATAAATAAATGATAAAAAAAAAAAAGAAAAAAAGTTCCACATATGGTAAAGTCAAGCTGCTGGGAGGATGGCAGGCGTCTGCTGCAGGGACGATGCTTCCTAAAAGCCCCAGCTGGTGCGTGGATAGGCCTTCTGCATTACTGCACCTCAGCGGCACGCTCACCTCCCGGGCTCGCGCCAGCCAGTCATTTTAGTTTCCTCCCCTCTCTTTGGACGACACCCCCTCCATCTTGCCCGCCCTCCTCCCCTCCCCTCCACTTGCACCGGCTCTGGATCCAATTGAACATTTGGTCTTCTGCTGCTGCTTAATCAAATTCTTCCATCTGGCCCCCCGTCCCTGTGGATCGGGGCGGAGGTGCGGCCCGCTCCAAGCCCGTACTGGGAGGGATGGAAGGAGGCGACGGCCAGGCACTGCCTCCCTAACTTACGCGGGCCGGACGACGAGCTCAGGTGGCGCGGGGAGGTTGCGAGGGTGTGGGCACGGAGCCGGCGGGGGTGGGGTTAGGCTGACCACAACGTCCTGTGCGCAGAGCTTCTCCGCGGACCCCTCCCTCTGGCTGCGGTCCTCAACTGTATGCTGTGTGTGTTGCACCAGGCAGGGTGCAAACAAGATGGAGTCGTGCTGCGGTTTGTTCAGCGCTGGCACGTTTCTGCATAGATTATAGTCTGTGCCTGTTTAAATACAATGGACTCAGAGTTATTGTACATTTGCGATTGTATGGCAAACGCTCAGCTGGAGGTGGATCTGCCGTCGTGTGCAACTGTTGTTGGCAAATCAGCCGTGGCAGCCCGCCGGCCGGCTAACTCTCAGTACGACAGCAACTTCCACTTAAGGAGGCCAGGGGAAGAGCTGGGGCTCCGGTCCGTTTGAGGAGACAGAAACGTCACCCCCCTCGAACGCTCCTTCCCCGGCTAACAAACGTTATGAGCTGGCAGTCCTCATATAGAACAGGCAGGTTTGTTCTGTGCTTCACTGAGACTTGGCTAAATGCGGGCGTTCCAAATTCAGCTCTAAAACAGGAGGGCTTTTCTTTGTTAAGTGCTGACCGTACTGAGGGTTCACTGAAGATGATGGGGGGGGGGGGGTAGTGTGTATTTTTACATGAACCAAAGATGAGGCAAGCACATGACGGCGATTCTGAAGTGGTGCTACACGACCTGAGGCACGGCTGTCCAGCAGCTAGCGGCCCGTATTATGGAGGTTGAAAACGAGTGCCAATGCTGGCCGACTTTACCCAGGCTGATCTCAGAGAGTCCAGCCACGGTCTGGACAGATCCACCTTTCACAGCCAGACCTTAACTTGATCTTGTTCCTTCCTGTTTACAGACAGAAACGTAAGTCTGCAAACCCTACAACTGAAGTACCTAACCAGTGGTCCTGTCAGGGGCTGGATGACCTTAAGCACTGATCTGTCTTTCCTGATTCATGTCTTAGAACAGATGAATATGCCGACAGTCACGTGCTAAATTAACTTTCTGAAAATCTGTATATTCCATCCAAATCTGTATTCGTTTTACAGCAATAATAAGCCATGTTTTAGCACAGAAATAAAATATTATTTGTTAAAAAATAAATAAATAAAACATTGCACCTTACAGACAGGGGGCTGTTTAAGGAAACTAAATACATATTTGAGAAAGCAGTCAGGAAGGTCAAAGCAGACTGTAAAACTGAGTTAGGCAGCAAGCTTAGGGCCAATGATGGGCCATGTGGCAGAGTGTACAGCAAATTACCAATGATACATTAGTTCATTTCTGACCCATGATGATTCAGATGCCTTAATGCACTTTACTGTCACTTTGCCACGAGCCCAGTAAGGTCAGCAGGGCAGAAAAATTTCGCAAGAATCTTCAATCTTCCCCAGGAATCTTCAACTTCCCAGAAACTTCTAGAAAGACCGAGCGTTAGAGCAGCTGGCCTGGACTACATCAACTCTTTGCCCCATCTCTGACTTCCTGCAGATCAGAACTAGTTCAAATAACTAAGCCATCCTCTAGGATTCCAGGGACTAGCACGGGCGCTCCTCGACGGTGTCTCTCGCCATCGCTACTGCATTTCTCGTACATAGTGACTGTGAGAATGTTCAAGTACGCAGTTGACACTATGGTGGTGGGATTGATGTCAGGTAACAAAGACTTGGCCTGCAGGACTGAGGTTTCCTGTCTTGCTGACTGGTGTTGCCATCGATGATTTGGTAATGAACGCATCAAAGATGAAGGAGATGTTTTATGATTTTCTGGAGGTGGAGACAGCAGTCTTACAATTCTATTGTACCATCTCCAGAACCGGGTGACGACGTGTTGGAGACAACAGTCTTACAATTCTATTGTACCATCTCCAGAACCGGGTGACGGCGTGTTGGAGACAACAGTCTTACAATTCTATTGTACCATCTCTAGAACTGGGTGACGGCGTGTTGGAGACTGCGGTGTGCACTACCTCTAAGACTACAATTTATGAGACACTGAAAAGCCTGCTAATCCTCTCCTAGTCCTCTGATCATCAGACAAAAGACTTTGATCAGACTTGAAGAACCTGGCGAGCTTTGACACAGCACCTCGAGCGGGCTTAATGGTCAGTAGCTGGTCCAAATCATGGAAAACCACACTACTGTATTTTACATTTGTTGTAATATTTCTGTATTTTTAAGTTGATCTTATGTCTTACTCTTTTAATGTATTTTTTAATATCTTTTTTATTTCTGCACGTGTTGTCTGTCTGAGCACATCGAAGCAAATCCTTAACTATATTTTCATGGCAACAAATATCTTTGAAAGAAGAGGGGAAGTAGTCCAGTCAGGTGACCAACGGTCCACCCAGTGAGGTCCACCCAGTGTCTAATTGTACATGGCAGATACTGTTGACCTCCAAAGCTCCTGGTTGTGTGGCAGTCATTGACCATAGAAGAGGAAGTGCAGGGTGCAAGAGAGAGAGAGAGAGAGAGAGAGAGAGAGAGAGAGAGAGAGAGAAAGACTCATTCAGTCGTTCAGTCACGTCGGGCTGGTTCCAAATGCAGACGCGGGCGTTCCTAAACCACAGGAGGTGTTGTGCGTCTGACCTGCTACCATGGAAGAGCCAAGAGACTTATGAGGCGGGGGAAACACCCCCTCCCCCCCATTTCACAACGAGCTCACAGGCTGACAAAGCCGTGTAAAGCTTGGATTTGCATGCTATCAATCCGCTATCAATCTCTCTCAGCCAAAACACAATGCAATGACTAAGTCTGTTCTCAAACGCACACCTCACAAGGTCAGACCAAGCTATGGATATTGTGGGAAACCGTCACGGAGTTCAGATTCAAGTTCTGGTTCCGGTTCAGGTTACTTATATAGCAGTGTTAAAGAAATCATGATAACCAAAGTGCTGAACAGCTCAACCAAAAGGGCTGAGAGTCAAGCTGAATAAAAGACCAAAAGGAAACAAAACATCAAATGATAAAAGACTAAGACATAAGTGCTCATACTTCCATATTACAACCAGCTACATCTGTAAGGAATAAGACTTATCCTTTAATATAAAACCTGCAGATGGTTTTACAGAGGACTGTTGAAGACTCTGGTCAGTTATGTAGACACCTTTCTGAGGCTTGTTTCGACTGGACCATACCATTCTAAACAATCGCTTGTTTGCACTCTACTAGACTAACGTTCACATACTCTGTATTAACGACTGCTGTAATGTAGCTGTTCTCTCCACGGCCAGGTGGCAAAACATGTGTCAATCATTAAACTGGTTTTCTCGAACAGGACAGCAAACGCAATGCAATTTGTTTCTCATCTTTCACTGGCCCACAGCTGAAGTGCGTGCGAGAGAGTAATTAATCAAACCACTGGAATATGTGAACGGCAATTTCCACTTAATGGCACTTACAGGTAGCGGGTCCCTGAAGTCGGCCATTTCGGCTCTGAAATGAGGATTCATTTTCCTCTTTATGGTCCCGACAATAAAGGCGAGCGTGGACGTTAAACAATATCCATTTCAGCCGGTTCTGATAATGGCCGACCGCTGTGGCTGCCTGCGATGCAAATACCACATCCCAGCAGCAACAAAGCAGAGCGCGCACGCACACACACACACAAGCTGTGCCTGTAAACACACGCACGCGCACGTTTACGCTGTAATATCCTCTACCGCACTGTCGATCAATGACTTTTTTTTTGTAATGGAAATTATTGATTAGGATACATTTTTCTTCTTTTTTCCCAATCGTTTCTTAAATGAGTGCCCAATTCACACCAGTGTAGCTTAGCTTTGCATAAACTGGCCAGTGCTCCGCCTGTGAATGCATGTTAAGAAGTGTGTGTGTGTCTGTAGAAAGTGCTGTCGTGCTTCTCAGATGAAGCCAGGCCCGGCTGGATGACCTCACACTCTGGCGCTTCACTGGGCAACAGCTGGGCTCCTCCCACAGCTCGGGGTGGAGTTTACCGATTCGGATACAATGACTCAAGTATATTCATGATCAATTTTTTTGATCATTTTTATTTTGTAATCTTCTGCATGTAATTACTCTGTTCGGACATATGTCTTCCCACTTGCGCAGATTCTTATTCTTAATTTTAGAGCACAAAAAAGTCACAAAAAGAATAGAAAAATAGCACCAAACAAGCTTTCCTCTGCCAGCACATGCTCGCTACTGCTCAATTTTTAAGAAGATTTTTTTTTTGTACCTGATACTATTTGGCTCTTTGTATTTTTAGGTAGATGACTTCACTTCTTTATGACACACTAGTTCAGTGACGTAACGGCACTGCGAGCTGTTTTGGACTTGTGTGTCCACGGATGGTTCTGGATGTCTGCTGAGTGCAGCAGGGTGCCAGACACCTCAAACAGCCACGTCCTGGGCTCCTACGGCTCCAGAACCTAGCAAGACTACTATTTATTCTGTCAGTAAACGTTCCCTTTTAAGTAGAGGACTAGGCTTAGCCTCTCTGAACACACAGTCCTTACTGAAACCCCTGCGGTAATCACAGCAAAAAAAAATAAATAAAAAAATAAATAAATCCTATTTAAATGGCTGGCGCAACAGGACCTTTTCACAGAGGATAAACACGTTGTGCAAAGCATCATGGGAAGCAGTGCTGGGAAGCATGCTCCCACATTCCCACTGTTCTCGTTAGTGAGCAGGAAGCCAGGCCCACGATGAGCTGCCCCGGTATCAACGGCAGAGCTCTGATCCTGGATCAGCCAAGACCTCCCCCTCCACCCCTCACTCTCCCACCACTCCGACCGCAGAGTGAGTCTCAGTCAGCCAAACGGAGCCAGAGAGGAGACGGAGCTTTTAGTGCCACGGCGGCCTAGCCATGATGGCACCCATCCTCTCTTAAAACCATACTCTCTCTCTCTCCACCTCTCTTCCTCTCAAGACCCCCTGAGAAGCTTCTGATTTCAGTAATTCAGCCAGGGCCCAGACAGCACTGGGAGAGACAATCGATGTTTTGGGGGTTTTTTATTTTATTTTTTTTTAATCCAGAACTTATAATGTAAGTAACATACCTTCTTAGCTAATGTTCTCACTCCTAAATTATAAATGCATAAAGAGTTTACAATGGTCAGTATACAGTGCACTCACAAAGTGCACAAACACACACACACACACACACACACACACACACAAATGAGCAAAAGGACAAAGAGAGGAAAACAAACAAACAAACAACTAACAATTAACTAGAGCAGTGTTACATGGGAAACGTTCTCCAGAGCATGACCATGCACGTATCAGTGACGTACGCGTGGGCTCAATGCTGTAAACGTGTCTGTCATTTCTAGATAGTGGGCCTAGTAGCCCCTCCCCCTGCTTGATGCTCGACTATTTTTTTTTTTTTTTGAAATTTAAACAAAAACAAAAAATGCTACAAACAAAATACTGAAACATGACCAGTAAACCACATCCAAGTCTTTAAACATATCCAAGGAAAGCGGCTGATGGTGAACCGTGCGCTGTGATGTCTAAAGGGGGTTGGGCTGGAGCCTCCTGGAGCTTCACAGGGTTTGCAGAAAAAGAGTCAGGAACAAGACGTCTCCAAGAAATTCAGAGATGGATTATTATTTATTTTTGCCCATGTTCATATCAAGTGCTTGAGTGATTTCTGAGATAGATGGAGGGAGGGAGGGAGGGAGTGAGAGAGAGAGAGAGAGAGAGAGAGAGAGAGAGAGAGAATTCACACTGAGCCCACACACACACACACACACACACACACTACTTACACATGCTGTGCGTGCGTGCGTGTGTGTGTGTGTGTGTCTGTGAGAGTCCCACGGCAGCAAAGATGCATCTCTTCTGCATTTGGCCCCCTTATGGGGTCCAGTGTTTGCCTGCCTGTCTGTAAGCCAAGTCTTTCATTCTTCACAACTCTGCCCCCCCACACACCCGCCTCTCTGGCTGGCTTAACATGAGACTCGGCTCTCCACGCTGCCTTTCAAAACACCGCAGCCTCGGAAACAGAAGAAGGAAAAAAAAGGAAATTCACTCATGTAACGTTTTTGTACCTGAATTCCTTTACCAAGATAAATGTCAAAACGTTGACGGTACGATTTTATCAAATCCAACAAACTCACTACGCAAACAGTGAGTAGAAATAAACAAATTAAATAACCAAAAAAAAAACAAAAACCCAAGATCAAACATCCGGGGCCAGATTTACTAAAGCATGTCAATGCGTGTCACCACTGTTTCCACGGGCAACGTCGCCTTCAGTGATTGGGGGATGACAAATGCAGAAGCCAATCACTGGCATCCTTGTGCATTTTGCACATGCCAAAGGCTTTATGGGAGTGAGCGAATGTGACTGACAAATTTATCACTGCGCCTGCACTATCAGACGCTCATCTGGTCGAGGTGCAGATCTCAGGACGAAGGAGACAGAGGAAAAGGTCACGTTCAGTCGCTTCCGCCGCCGGCTGGGCGCCGCCCGGCGACGCACAATAATCTAATACGCGAGGCTATCACAATATCGCTGATTCCTACGGCAACAGCAAATAATGATCCAATATTCACCCTCTCACAGGAGCGGGAGTTCTCCTCCCTTTAAATGAGTTCAGCTGTTGGGCTCTGTGCCTTGCAAGCGCCTCGCTAAAGACACGGCGTTCCAAAAATAAAGCAGCCAGGGACAGAGGAGATGGTGGAATCACGCATGCGGGAACATCACGGCCACGGATAAGAGCCCTCTCGTGCGCTCGTAAATAACACGGCACCAAAAATACCAGGCTCTTCCGTATTCTTCGGCGTTGACGCAGCCCGAGGAATCACAGGTGGGCGCTCACAGACGCAAGGGCTAACGAGAGGCAGGATTTTAAATAATAATAACAATAACAACAATGTAAAGGGTTGGTGCGAATACTGGGGACTGTGTTTGGGAGGGGCCTGACGCAGGAAGGACGTGAACGTGTGTGAGTCACACGCATGAGCAAGAACAGCATTGATTGAGGGGCGAAGACAGAGACAAAGAAACAAGTCAAAGGTAGAAAAGAAACAGAGGAAAAGAATGGAGAGAGAGAGAGAGAGAGAGAGAGAGAGAGAGAGAGAGAGAGAGAGAGAGAGAGAGCGAGAGAGGGAAGTGCACCCCCCCCCCACCTCTCCTCCCCCATGAGACTTCACTTGATACCAAGCATTCATCATCCAGCCTCTGATATCAGTTATGCAGTGACTCCTCTGCTTACAGCAGAATTAATTTGGGCCTTAATTACTCTCATCGGTGGAATGCAGATGAGGGACCGAGGAGCCAGTCTGGGACGGCAGGAGCCGAGCTCATTCCGACGCCTTCGTTCAGGACTCAATTCCAGCAGGAGCCCCCGGACGCTGGCAAACACCCGGCAGGGGCGGTGAGGAGCAGCGCTCCGAGCCCCCGCTGCCACAGAGACGGGTGGGGGTGAGAGGCGGAGAGTGAGCAGACAGAGAGATGGAGAGTGGTAAAGGGAGGATGAGAGGATGAGAGGATGGGGAGAGGTGGCAGATAAAGGTAGAGTGTGTGTGTGTGTGTGTGTGTGTGTGGGGTATTGTGGGAAACGGACAATGGAATGTTCATGAATATTACTGAGAATATGAATATATGCTTACCATGCCTGTTAATAACCTAACAATTAGGGTTTACTTTTCCTACTCTACTCCATGAGTGTTCAAAAATAAACATATAAATGACCTTAAAACTGCTGGTCTGCCTACTGGTCCACCTACAGGAGGACTGGCGCTCAGGCCTGCCCGAGCCCTGCCACGCTCACAGCGCCCATCTACGGCCTGGGAGGGCAGAGTCCTGCAGCAGGTCCAGATCCAAGCCTCCGAGAGGCTTGCCGAAAGCAACATATTGGCTAAGGATTGTGATTGATTGGGCGAGTCTGCCATCTCGATTCGTCTGATTAAATGGAACTGTGGGACTCCCTTCCAAGTCTTAATGAAGCAGCCAATGAAAGTGAAAGGGGGGGAAAAAAAGCCAGGAAACGAGCCAGGAATCCTAACGCTCGGCTCGGAGCGGGAACGGGTTCAGATCGGGAACGCGCTTGGAGCGCCCCTCGGCTACGTGGCGGGGCGTTGCAGCCTGCCAAGCTAGCGTTCCGCAGCAGGAGAGCCCACAAACAGGTATGAGAGGACGGTCTTGGATTAAACAGATTTAAATATGAAACAGATGCCCTTTCAGGTCAGCTGGGGTAACAGGATGTGGGAAGAACAGTGTAAAATAAAAGTCTGTTGTGGGCACAGTAAAAGCCTGAGGCTGCCTGTAAATGACCAGGTGCAAGACTCTACCAGACTTTTCATTACCTTCCCTTTAACTCTACAGACGCTTCTGTTGTGCTTGTTATTTCTTGGGGGCCCGATGGTTTTATTCACCGTTATGAGAAGCATATTTGAATTATTGTCGGTTACAATTTTGTAGCCTATTTTGTGTCTTGTTTAAGGAAAAAAAGGTTAAAAATATGTTTCTGGACCTTAAGAAGTAAACCACAAGGAATAAATAAATACAGCTACACTTTCTTTGGATTTACCGGTAAACAGATAGAAGGAGAACATTACTCATATGAATTAAAGGTTGTATACAGGTAGGAGGTTGTATATGCGTTAAAGGTGGTAGGAGGGTTGTATACAGGAGCGGGACCAGCACCTCCCACTCTCTCGCACGCACGTGCTCAGTACTGTCCGTTTCGGGTCTCGCGTGCAGAGGTGTGTGCTGGGAGAGCCACTGGCAGGAACATGGCCCTGCTGGAGCTACTGACAGACATCACAATAACCCCCCTTAACTAACGAATGCCAATATCGTATAAGAGGCAGGGAGCTTTTAAACAAAAATGGGTGGATTTTAATAAGCACAAGGACTCCAGCTTGCATACACACACACACACACACACACACACACACGCAATTATAAACGTGACGCACATCTCAGACAGAAAGCGCTCAAGAGTTGCTCAAGAGATGAAAGAAGACATGTGGGATACACCCGTTCTTATACAAAGAAACACCCCCCACCCACACACAAAGATTTAAAAAGAACAGTCAGACATTGTGCGGTCGAAATAAATACCTGATCTCAGTCACAAGTGAGGGCTTCTGTGTGTGTGTGTGTGTGTGTGTGTGTGTATATGTGTGTGTGTGTGTATATATGTGTGTGTGTGTGTGTGTGTGTGTGTGTGTGTATATATGTGTGTGTGTGTGTATATGTGTGTCTGTATGTGTGTGTATGTGTATATGTGTGTGTGTGTATATGTGTGTGTGTGTGTGTGTGTGTGTGTGTGTATATATGTGTGTGTGTGTGTATATATGTGTGTATGTGTGTGTGTGTATATATGTGTGTGTGTGTGTGTGTGTGTGTGTGTGTGGCGTTGGCCCCACTGCCCTCTGCGGACATGAGGCTCGAACAGTAATGAGCTTCTGGGTCACTGTTGCTTTGCAGATTAATATTTCATAATGATTACAATCATTACGGCTGAGGCGTCGTTCCCCAACGTGGACGCGTCGTGTGTGCTGGGGGGTGTCATTACGACTCAGACGAGGGCCGGACAATAGCTGGGCTCACGCACCAGTTCCTGCCCCCTGCTTCTACAGTGCGTGGGGACGGGACTGGGAACACAGTGCTCTTTGACCTTCAATGTGGCTGGAACGTCTCTACAGGGTCGCCAACCATCAAGGTGATGTGGGTTTCCATGGGAATTTCACACCGATCCAACATGACTGTGGCGGCGTGACAAACGGACTGGAATGTGCCAGTCCGCACAATATGCGTTACTGGTCTTGCTGGTATTCTAGCTGGATTGACAGCATTCTAGTCCTAGTTGTGTTTACCAAATGTTCACTGAAATCTTGTGAAGTGTGTGTGTGTGTGTGTGTGTGTGTGTGTGTGTGTGTGTGTGCGCGCGCGTGTGCCATATCTCAAACTAACCTGCCAAATTCAAAGTTCTACTCTTACTGCTACGTATCAATAAACTAAATCAGCAAGGGGAGTTCACGTTAAAAACAGTCATTTTATTGACTTTTTATTTGATATTATTCTCGTCTCTTCCTTTCCCGCGGGCCGCGCTGCTCTGGTTCCTCCTCCGTGCGTCGGATTTGTGCCGACCCTTCGCTCCATTTCTTCCGACTGTCGGCGCCGGCGTATCACACACCATTATCCGCCCCGTCCGCGTTCATTACAGGAGCTAATGATCTGCTGTCCTCCACGAACCTCGTTGAAGGAGCGCTACATTAGAAGTCTCTCACTAAGTTAATTAGTAATTATAAACCTTAAAGATTAATCAGAAAGAGTGTGGCTTAAGGTTTGGGTCTCCCTGGGCGGGGTGGGGGGGGTGGCCATGGGAGTTGCCAGGCAAATGGAAAGACGTTGGAGGCTGTGAAGCCTTTAAGCTCCCCGTGAACTTTGCTTCTGCGGAAGGCAGCGTACGAGGACAAGATAATGAGTTTGTTGAGTTTGTAGACCGTTTTTTAATAAATACGCGCGGAATGTAAGCGTGTCGCACGTATGTGGGATTTTTCTTTCACTGCTGCAGTGATATTCTCCTGTTTCTGTCAGACACAGCGCTGAATGTAGAGACTCACTGAGACTCATCCTGACTGAATATAGACCACAGACTGCACACTCTGAAGAGGTTAAAAAAACAACCTTCAAATCACTGTTCATTCAACCCCTGTGAGCAGTTATAATTGCCACATCAACACATTAATATTAATTCAAGGAACAAATATTGATAGAAACGCATGCTGACATGGTGCGAATTAAATGGTGTGAATGGTGTGATGGTGAGATCTTTCCACTAACACACACCAGCCACGAATGATGCAAGCGTGCGCACATAAGGACACGTCTTCCTCGTTCCCCTGCAACGGAATTAACAGCATGATGCAAGCTCTTCCTCGTCCGCACGGCCCAGCACTAATCTCTGGTAATCTAGCTGAGGTTTCTGGAAAACGTTCAAGCCGCTAATGGATTTTAGCGCCCGGTTATTCCGCCGCTGCCGAAAGCCAGCCGGTGAGGAGTGGCGACCTGCGCGGTGGCATCACAGCCGACGAGGAGTGCTTGCCGCGCTCGAATAGATAACTGGCTGACAGGAACAATCAGGGGTTTAACAGCAGGGAAACTGTCGTGACCAGGACTGGACACAAACACCTCCGTCTGATCCTCTTCTCTTCTGCACAGGATGATTAACGAATCACAGAAATAAAAAGCTCGCCTCGGTAACCAAAATATTATTCAGAGTGCCGCATTTCATCCTTTTGATCCCCACGGAAACGATTTAAGGCTTCAGAAAATGAAGACATGGCACGCGGTTTCATCACTTTCATTCACAAAATATGAAACACAATGGCACCAACGACTCTCGGCGAGAGCAACGCTGGTTTTCATCCATTACGCTGGACGTGGAGATACTCCCACACTTTCACATTTAGACTCTCAATACCACAGAACCCACAAAAAGGAAAGTCTGTCCCCTTTCGATGGAAGCTCGGGGATGGCGTGGATGCTGTCCTGACAGGACTTTACCAGGACATAAACAATTGCTCTCCAATCAAATAATCAAAATGCTGCAATCAAAATACAGTTAATTAAGGACACACTCATTAACCTATCCAGTAATGGTGGCCAGCAGGTAAAGCCAAATATCCAGTCACAAAAAGTTCTGTAGAAAGTTCCAGTACAAAGTTTACCTGGCAACTAATCTGAGGTATTTGATCAGCAGGTAAGGGCAGAACGAGGCAATTCTAATAATGTATCATGACAGCCTTTTTGCAAGCTAAGGGCTGCATTCAGTCTCGATAACTGTGACATTATTCATTCCAGTTATGTAGCTGTCTGCCATAACAGCTGCAGACACTTTCTCAGGAAATGTACTGCTGCACGCAGTTGCCATAGTAATCCAAACTCAGTCAGAAAATACACCTTTCTCATCAGCAAAGTGACGGCACTGCTGCCCATGGTTCTGACGAGCCCTGATAGGTGTGGTGGCACCCAAACGCACTCCGTCGCTTGAGGACTGCCACTGTTTCACAATATCGGAATAACCAACCTAGCATCAGTGTTGCGGGAATCGGGCTGGACGTTTTGCCCCCTTGTTAGTTTGGGAGGGGGTATAAATAGTGGAGCACTAGCTGGGGGTGGGGTGGGGGGGGGTGGGGGGGGGGTGAGAGACTTGGCAGTTCGCCCTTGGCCCGAAGCACCTGAAACCTATTAGAGAGCTTCGGAACATTCCATGGGGTTCCGTCGCCACGGCCAGAGGGCATCGTAAAGGTCTTCGCAGAGAGAAGTGTGCTAATCAGGAGCTCGCTCGCTGGCCGACCCTGGAGGGCGCAGGCAAGGTGAAAAACAAGACAAGTACGTCTGGCGGAGACGCGGGCATCCGGCGCAAAACCTGAAAATGTCTCGCGGTCCGCGGGAAAATCCAAAACGGACCCAGGCCGCAGTACCTAAAAAAACCCTAACCCATTCAAGTCTCTCCCGCTGTGTTTTATTGACCAGGAGACATGAACAACAGTGCATGGAGACATCTGGGATTTGTACAGCACAACGTGTCCTCTGGAGAGACACAGCACTGAACAACTTTGCATTTTCTCTTTAACATACCAGAGTTATCCGTGTGTTAGCCAACGTAATGACCTAAAGAGTGTAGGGCTAAAGTGTGCAGCAGTGCAGTGCTACAGCCTGGTTTGTACCGCTGTCCAAAACATTAATTAAATCGCCTGCCTTGTCTCCATACAAGTGCGGGAGCTCAATCTGGGTGTTCAGACAGGGTGACACACTAATGGCTTTGCTCTGCATACATCCTGAGCTCATTTTAGCACCCAGTATGAACAAAGTATTGCAGAAGAAAAGAATGAAATCCTATAGAGGTTTCTATTTTATTGAGTATTTTTTTAAATACATAGAATAAATGAGATACTGTTATTACTGTTATTGAACGTGTATTAAACTTAATACATATATGTTCACAATAACAGTTAATTAAATCTGGCTTGAACGTTTTTTACCCAATGGATTAACAATCAGTTTATTTTCAGTAATGAATTCCATGAACACAGCCAGTCTAATACCAGTGACTACAGTCTACTACAAAGATTATATTTTAATGATTATATTTAAGGTTTTGGTATACTCACATGTAGATGTGCATATGTTCACAACTACGTGTGTGTGTGTGTGTCTTTTGTGCAGATGTTCACGTCTACATGTGTGTGTGTTTTGTGCACATGTTCACATCTACGTGTGTGTGTGTCTTTTGTGCATATGTTCACATCTACATGTCTGTGTGTGTGTGTGTATTTTGTGCATATGTTCACATCTACGTGTATATCCTTATCTGGACTGTGAGACACAGTCACATAGAATGTGTGTGAGCATATGTGATCATATCAAGTGTCTTGAATGTCTGCATCTCTGTGTCAAGTGTATGTTATATGAGAATGTGTGTGTGAACATGCGTGTGTGTGTGAGTCTATGTGTGTTTGCGCACGCGTGTGTGTCTGTGCGCGCGCGTGTGTATGTGTGTGCGTGTGTGTGTGTGTCTGTGCGTGCACGCATGTGTATGTGTGCATGTGAGCGCACGCGTGTGTGTGCGCGCGCGCGCGTGTGTGTCTGTGCGTGCACGCGTGTGTATGTGTGTGCAGGTGCATGTGCGTGCATGTGTGTGTGAGTGTGTGTGTGTGTGCGTGCGTGTGTATGTGTGTGCACGCGTGTGTGTGTCTGTGCGTGCGCGTGTGTGTATGTGTGTGTGTGTGTATGTGTGTGTGTGTGTATGTATGTGTGTGCGCGTGTGTGTGTGTGCGCGTGTGTGCACGTGTGTGTGTGCGTGTATGTGTGTGTGTGCGCGTGTGTGCGTGCGTGTGTGTGCATGCGCGTGTGTGTGTGTGCGTGTGTGTGCGCGCGCGTGTGTGTGTGTGTGTGTGCACGTGTGTGTGTGCGTGTATGTGTGTGCGCGCGCGCGTGTGCACGTGTGTGTGTGCGTGTGTGTGCGTGTGTGTGTGCGCGCGCGTGTGCGTATGTGTGTGCGCGCGCGTGTGTGTGTGTGTGCGCGTGTGTGCGTGTGTGTGTGCGCGTGTGTGTGTGCGCGCGCGCGTGTGCGTGTGTGTGCGCGTGTGCGTGTGTGCGCGTGTGCGTGTGTGTGTGTGTGCGCGTGTGTGTGCGCGCGCGTGTGCGTGTGGGTGTGTATGTGTGCGCGCGCGCGCGTGTGTGTGTGTGCACGTGTGTGTGTGTGTGTGCGCGTGTGTGTGCGTGTGCGCGCGCGTGTGTGTGTGTATGTGTGCGCGCGTGTGCGTGTGTGTGCGTGTGCGTGTGCGTGTGTGTGTGTGCGTGTGTGTGTGTGCGTGCGCGTGTGTGTGCGCGTGTGTGTGTGTGTGCGTGCGCGTGTGCGTGTGTGTGTGCGTGCTCTGCGGGTATGGCAGGCAGAAGCAGACAGATGGCTGGCCCTCTCCTCTCTCGGCTGCAGGAGCGGCGGCTACAGTAACTGCACCTCTCCTGTGCTGTTGACCTTGCTTCGGCCAGCCACGGCCAGACAAGCCTGGCACACAGCCGCTCCGCCTGCGCCACCCGCTCCGCCCGCGTTACTACTAAAGACTAATGCTAGGAAGAGGAGCACCCAAAGACAGACACATGCAAAACACAAGCATACAGTAAACAAACCCAAATATTCATACCTGTGCAACACACAACCACACACACACGCAGTAAATGCACATTAAACATCTCTGTCACGCTCTTACTCTTTCATTAGCATATTACACACCATGAGCTGAAACAGATCATATTCCGGCATGTACAACCTGACTTATGCAAACTGACAAAAACAAAGTAATGATACGATATCGTACATTACCCTGCAACCCAAGCAGATACAATAGCAGTGCTGTTCTTGTCAAACACTTGCCTTTTGTACGATAAGTGAATGCACTCGAGTGATTTCAGGATTGACGCTTCCCCTGTACACAAGGGAACAGAAGATCGAACGCAAATAACAACCAAACTCAGTGAAGAAGCTACACAGGGCGTGCCAGTCTGATCAGACTTAAAATTTAGTGAGTTAAGCCCTAGCCCGTCTGATCAGAGTTAAGCCCTAGTCAGTCTGATCAGAGTTAAGCTCTAGCCTGTCTGATTAGAGTTGAGCCCTACCCCTCTGATCAGAGTTAAGCCCTAGTCAGTCTGATCAGTTAAGCTCTAGCCTGTCTGATTAGAGTTGAGCCCTACCCCTCTGATCAGAGTTAAGCTCTAGCCTGTCTGATTAGAGTTGAGCCCTACCCCTCTGATCAGAGTTAAGCCCTAGTCAGTCTGATCAGAGTTTAGCTCCAGCCTCCTCTCTACTATTTCTGCCAAGGCAATTTCAATTTGAACCAGTTCGTTCAAATTCGAGGGGGAGGAGATAGACCACCTCCTGCTTGGAAGCCATCACCCGGAGTAGAGGACACACCTGAGCTCCTCGGCTGGCCATTTGTGATGTGACTGAGGTACATAATCACTAATTCACCGGCAAATTCTATCAAGAATGCTTGTTCTGTGGTTTTCCGCATAGCTGAAGCAGTATGCTGAGTTTCTTAATGGAGAGCAACGTACACATGAACAGAGAAAGGGATGGATGGATGGATGGATAGATACTGAACAAGGAAGAAAGTGAAATAAAAAGTGAGACGGGTGTGCAGTCAGATATGATCAGTCTACAGGATATGAAATAAAGAATTTGTCTGAATGTCTGAGAGCATCCGGCACAGGTCACGGGGTAGTGCAGAACGAACCTCCCCACCCTCCCACCCCAGCCCACTTTTATTAATTGGTGATTAATAACACCTCTCTATTCGTTAGTGCAGTCACCTCTGTGCAGTGGAGTGTGCCTCCGTTAATAAGCAATTACACACACCTTCCTCTTTGATGCCTTCTCCCTCTCTTTCTCTCCCTCTCTCTCTCCCTCTCTCTCTCTCCCCCTCTCTGTCTCTCCCTCCCACTCATGCAGGATCCACATGACTGTGTTTAATGCTCCTCATCCCAAATCTCCATCCCACTCTCCCATTTGCGTCTCCCGGCACTGCTGTGCCCCCAATTTGTGGGTGTTGGAGAAACAGGGAAACCTGAACCCCCGCACACAAAAATAACAGCTTGTCTGTATCCCATTCATCTCTTCCTTCTGGTACGGAGCAGGCCACCCAAACCTCACGACAATGTGTTGGCGGTTGGTTGTTTTTTCCCCTCCTCATAGTCCCATCACACACACCCCAGCCACGCATAGTCACCCCATCATCACTCAACGCCGCCTGCCCCCCGGGACGTTCGGACAACGCGGCGTCACGGCTAATTTGCGGTCTCGAGCGCCCGGGACAAATCACGGCTGTAGGGTTTTTATTGTTGCTAAAATCTCCGGCAGGCGTGCGGTGCAGATGTACGGCACGCCGCGGGCAGGGAGGCGGAGCACGGCAGGCTGCACAAAGAACCAAATTAGGTTCAAAACACAAGGCGGGAGCAGGAAACAGCGGAATCTCTCCTCCGCACCGCTCCTCTCTCTGCTCCCGCCATCCGCCTCCTCGCCCGGTAACAGCCCACAGTTCTGCTTCACACAGAGAGGCCAGCTGTACAGCAAATGTGTGCCTCTCTCTGCCCTGTAACCCCTCCACGGCCTCCTACCACCATGTTCACTACCACCCGCCTGGCCGGCCAGGCCGCTGGCTCTCTCTCTCTCTCTCTCTCTCTCTCTCTCTCTCTCTCGGACAGAAGACTGGGCATGCACTCAGCTTGGGTGATCGCCACTGCACCCCGCCCGCCCCCACGCTGAAGAGAACAGGGGGAAAAAGGAAACTGAAAAGGTGACCCTCCATATCGGCGCTTTTTTTCCCAGAGCGCTCGGTTTGCGCGGTTCAGGCCGTCCTTCAGAACGTCACCTACCGCCTTGGCACGCGTCATTTGGAAGGGAAAAAGAGGACAGTCGAGGGGGAAAAAAGATGAAGTTTTGGAGGATAAGGGGAGATGGGGGGGGGGGGATTAGACCCATTTCTTGTGCCCAAAAACCTTGCATCAGGGCAGCTGAGGAGTAAGTGAGAGTTTTGGTCACAGTGGGAGGACCAAAAGAAGAAACAGGCTCCCGTGAAGCTTCCAGGGTCAAAGTTCACGCTGTTGCCAAAGAATTGGGGGGATTCTGGAGTGCTTTCGTGCTGTTCGAATCTTAGCAGCTTATCTGTCAGCAAAGGACCTTCACATTTGTCTTCAGAAAGTGAAGAAAGGTTGCCCTCACTCGCTGAAGCGTAGTGGATTCTTCCGGCACCCTCTTATCATGCTTTCCCAACATTTTTACCGGCTAAAGCTCAGTAGTACATTTTACAGATTTAATGATTACATGAAATGCATATTGCTAAATTTCAAAATGTCATTCCAACATTAATAAACAGGGGCCATAACAAGATTTTTGTGTTCTCATATACATACAAGCTGTTGATGGGCTAACCATTATCTGAATTTGCTTTGTGCATTGTATCTGGAAAAAATAAGGTTTTAGCTTTGGTGCCCTGTGATCCTAGACAACACAAACTCTCAAAACCATTGGTAAGGGCAGGAAGCTGAGCTAAAGCACGCCTGCCAGACCGGCCAAGTCCTTCAGAAACATCATCAACGAACCAGGAAGAAAATGGCAACAACCGCAGCCGCTCAGAGAGGCATAAATCCCGCCCCCTTCTCCTGTGCTCTCCTCCTCTCCACTGACAAATCAGATGCCTCTGGTCGTGTGAGTGGGCCATGCCAACTAACTCCAAACCAAAGAGAGGCCAGCTGTCTTCTGGCCTGCTTCAAAATTGCTCCTTGGTCGGCGGCAATGACTTTTTTTTTTTACAGCTCGATAGGAGTATCACATCGAGTCCCTGATCAGAGCGACCAGCTGTACAGCAAATGTGGATGGATCCATCTGGACCTCGTGCACCACAGGCTGCATTCCCCAGGCATGTGGGGGAGGGCTACCTGCACAGAGCAAGGGCTCACCCCCCCGCATCCCTGCGACATTCACCATGCTCCTTGCTGCCAACCTGCTTAGCCTGCGTGGTTCCCTGCGCAGACCCGCCCGCTTGCTGGTGGGTTCCGCCGCCTCCCCGCGGCCCGGCGTCCGCAGACGACAGCACCGGTGGCAGGTCGCAGGGCGGCCGGGGAGCCGGGTGCACCCGCACCCCACCACAACCCGCTGCGCCTCCCCGCGTACGCCAACTCGCCGGCCGCCTCCCCGATTAGCCTACGTCCTTTCGATTCCCTTCCTTGCCATCTTTATGTGGCATCACCTCCTCTATATATAGAGTAATCGCAGCGAATCAACAGCCATAAAGCAGAGAGTGCGGAGCTGGGAACAGCACCCCAAAGAGCCAGGCGCCTGCTCCATTACCTACGCTAATAACGGCGACAGCTGAGCGGAGATGACCCTCGGCCTCCTGTTTTGCCTCTCCTGTGCAGATGGCCATTAAAAGGAGAAAGTGTCCCCTTTTTTCAAGGGAAAAAGCATTTAGAGCCTTTTCCAAATGAGGCCTTTGCTCCGCCCCCCACCCACCCTTTCTCTCTTTCTGCTCTTCTGGCACATGCTGGCTTTGAGGTAATTATGGTCCAGTCCAGATTTACCTCCTCCCAACACCACCCTCCCTCCACCCTCCCTCCAAACTGTCGGAGGGAGACTATGGCAGAGGCCGGAGCATCAGGGCCGCATTAGGCCCGTGCCAGTTGGACGCGGATTCTCAGCCATTTCGAACTGCGGCCAGCCGTGTGGGATGGACGCGGACCGAATCCGCTTTCCAAAACGCCGCCGAAACAGTGGTCACAGACGGGTCAAATCTACACGTATGCAAACTCCACCGCCGCTGGCCGATCTAAGTAGTCACACGTGTGCGTGTGCCGTGCTCTGCAAGTCACGCAGACCTTTCGTTCTCAAGGAACTCGCCACCAAAAGAGCACCAGAAAAATGCAGAGAATTTTTGTATAGGTGACTAAGTGCCTGATCCACCATGTTCGGGAATGCACCAGGCATAGTCCACAACCACACCCTGGAATTACAGCTGACACTGTTCCAACCTGCAGGGTGCTTTTCCCAAAGAACATGCCAGATAATTGAGAGTAATGAAATATGCACCAAACAAACCGAATAAATTAAAGAATTAAGGTTGGGCAAGAGCTGAAGTCAGACAGCCGTGGACCACCAGTGAGGACAAGCATGTCTGTGGGAGCTTTACATCTTCCTTTTCAATACTCCCATAAATACAAACACATCACACCGCGAATGTGTTTGAATACTCAGAGTCAGAAAACGTGTTGAAACTGACATGGTGATATGCATTACAAATTTTTCAAAAAATTATTACATAGAATGATATGATTATAATACTCCCATACACGGTATGTATACGCTATGAATTTGCACCCAGGATTTTACGGAGACACTGTAAAAACTGATTAATGTATGACTGCTGCACAGATAAATCATGGATAAAAAAATATATGCAAACAACAAACTGCCAAATTCCTTTGGCTCATCAGAAATCTCGGCACATTATGCTTGCATTTTGATTGCCTGTTCACTCACTAAATAGCCTTGTTGCTACTCGGAACATTTTAGTGCTGCTGTTTGCAATACTTAGTGCAAAGGTCAATAATGCAATAGATTAACATATGTTATATTACTCAGCCCTAATTATCCTATACATTTCTCTGTGTTGCACCTGATCTCTGTCACCTTTCAGCATGATTTCACCTGCTTGAGGCCAATTTCCAGGTCAAACTCACTGGCCCTTGAAAACGAGCCTCAATATCAGAATTGACACAGTTCTCCAAATGCACTAACCCTCAGCCCCTCCCTTAGTGCCTCCTGGCTCGATGACTCACAAGCGTAGACACTACCCATGTCCTTTCTTCCATCGGCCATGGCCACAGCATCTGACTATGGTGATGTTCTACTGCACCTATTCTTGATACTGAACTCGGGACTATTACCAAGTTATACCGCGGTACACCTGGATTTACACAAATTTACACAAGTTTTCACACTTCAAATCTGTTAGTGTTAACGATCTCACATATCTTTCAGTTAATTTAAGCACGCCAACTCCCAGTGAAGTGTCTGTTCCACAGCCTGCTCACAGTGGAACAACCATTTAAGCTTCTGCTTACTGAGGTCTTCCAAAACTTGAAGGCCACCTTCAACCCAGAACATTCCCTCCTAAAATTCATCAGATTAATAAGATCCTCTCTCCTAAGTATCACATCATCACTATCCACAGTCTCATTTTTTCCCTTTTTCTCCTGCATCTTTGGGTCACGTGGTACCATTCTGCCTCATACTTAATCTCAAGTCTCTTGTACAGAGAGTTACTACAAAAGAAACTCTTAATACACTCTTAAAAGGAACATGTTTTAGTGCAATTCCTTATAAAACCGCACAATCATCTTAGGTTTGGGCCACAGTGGATGGTGACTGCAGCCTATAGCCTTCTGTCACACAGGTACAGCAAACATAATGTGCTTCCATAGTACAAGCAGTGCATCAATTGTAAATCTACAAATAAACAATGAGCAAACTTCTGTTTAACCAAACTGATGCAACAAGTTGTAAAATCATACATCATAATGAATACGAGTATGGCAGGTACAATTCTGAAGGAGGCATAGAAGAGAATGTGGAAGCTTACCAAGCATATGGTTGGCCACATGCACCTGGATGTCCCATTCACTGTGGAAGACCATCTGACACTTGATGCACTGGTATGTTTTCTTCTGGAGAGAAAGGAGACAGAGTGAATAGAAAAAGTGGGCCGACATACACTTTAATTTCTCTTCAGAGTGATAAAGTCTTATCTTATATGATATCATATCAGGTTTCATATTTCATTTCCTTCACAGCGATACATTTCCGGTTTACGACCACGGGCCTTTTCTGACTGTATTTCTCGATTAAACGTGCATACTGAACAAGCACACAAACATAATATGTGCTCATCCTACCTCTTCACTCTGTGAAGGGCTCACTTTTGGCATAGGGGATCCTTGAGGGGTCCGCAGTGGAACTCCACAGCCTTCTCCCGCCGGGTCCCTGTGCACCGTCTGTAGATGCGTCTGTAACTCTGCCTCAGACTCAAACTTCACGTTGCAGCTGGAGCAACGCGTCTTGGTGGCAGTGGATGATGTGGACGAAGAGGACGACGTGGAATAGGAGGTGCCCTTTCCTTTCACGCCACCAGGGCTAAGACTCTCCCCTTGGCTCCACCCAGCAACAGACACTACTGGTGTTTGGACCCCCTGCTGTTGCTGCTGCTTTCCACCGTTGAGCGCCGGGCTGGAGCTCTTGCTGCCTGCAGCGCTTACACAAGAAGCACACAGGCCGTACGGCAGGCCATTGATGTCGAGCTTCACCAAGTCCTGCTTGGAGCGAAACTCCTTGAGACATGAAGCACACTTGAAGAACTTCTGGCTCTGGTGGTGCAGGTGATGCACCACAGCGGAGCGCCCGCTCGGGTGATTTGTGGACACGGATCCCGTCTTCTGCATATGGAAGGTGCCATGGATCTTGAGCTCTAAGGTGGAGGTAACAGTCTGCATGCAGACTACACAGCGAAAGCCAGTCAGAGAGTTGCGCAGATCCGGATGCATCTGACAATGCTCCAAGAAGTCCTCCTCGCTCTGCAGGGGTAGCTTGCAGATTCGGCAGCTGCCCGTGTCTAGGCTCTTACTGTGAGTGACCTTGTGCTCGGTCAGAGTGAGCAGAGAGGGGAAGCGTTCTCCGCAAATGGGACACATGTAGTGCTTGACAGGTCCCAGATGGGTCTGCATATGCTCCCGGAGTCCCGCCTCCGAGAAGAAGGTTCTAGAGCAAACGTTGCACTTGTGGCTCCCCTTGATCATCTCTGCCTTCTTCTTGTGCATGGCACTCTCTCCTGGGCGAATGTTATGGTCGCGGAGCTGGTGATTGGTCAGGAGGGACTCCATGGTGTAGGACGCCCCACAGATATCACAGCTGTACATGACCTCGGAGGAATCGACATCCTCCTCACTGCCGTCGTGACTGTTGTGTGACTCGCCTGTGCCGGTTCCTCCATGGCTGTTGGTGAGGACACCTTGCAGGTCCGTGTCGTCTTTGGCAACCGGGTCTCCACCACCGCTCGTAGAACCGTTGGTCCCGCAGTTCTGGGCCTTGCCCTCAAATACGCAATGCTTCTCACGTAGGTGCCGTTCAAGCAGGATAATGGCATGGAAAGCCTTGCTGCAGAAGCGACAGTTGTACTTCTTGCTATGTGTGGTGATGTGGCACTGCAGCTCCACCTCCGTGCCGAAGGACTCGCCGCAAAAGATACAGCGGTGCGCTCTGCCCTGGTTCTCCAGATGGCTGTGCTTGACGTGCAGCTGAAGATCCGTCTCGTGTCTGAAATCCCAGTTACACGACGTGCAGCGGTAGACCTTCTTCTCGTTGCTGTGCTTGACTGCAAGATGGAGCTGAGTCGACACTTTCGAGTCGAATACCTCCTGGCAGAGGGTGCAACGAAAGAACACGAAGGTGTGCATGTCGAGGAGGTGCTTCTGCAGGTCATCGACTGAAGTAAACTGCTTGTCACAGCTCTCGCAGATGTAGTAAGTGGACGTGACGGTGAAGTGGATAGTCACGTGCTTCAGCAGAGCCTCCTGGTTGGGAAAGTCTTTGTTGCACTGTGGACAGGTGAGCTGTGGCAGCACACCGTCGAGATGAGTCTTCAGGTGGGTCTGGAAGAGGTCGAGGCTGGTGTACTTAGCACCACACTGGTTACAGATGAATTCGCTTGCAGAGCGGGAAGAAGTGCCACCCTGTTTGAGAAGAGCAGCCTGCTCCACGGATACAGGGGATGAAGGGCTGAGGGCTCTGTGGGTTCGTCTTCCGTTGTTGATGTAGTTCAGCGCCAGTGGTATGTTCTTGTGGTTCTCCTTGATGTGCTTGTTAAGCTTCAGGACACTGTTGAAGATGGGAGAGTTGGTGCAGTAGGAGCAGGAATAGACCTCCACAATAGGATCTTTGGGAGTGACTGCCAGAGGGGAGTCAAAGCGCAAGCTGCTGGAATCACAGTGGGTTTGTCGAACATGTTCTTCTAGAGTGGCCTCGGTAAGAAATCCCATGAAGCACTGGGGGCAAAAGAAGGCATTGCTCTCCTTGGCCACTGGACTGGGAAAGCCATGCGAACAGCGGATGTGTTCCTGCAGGGCATTGAGGTCTCCCAGCATCTCTGGACAAAAGTTGCACTGCAGCAGGGCATCAGACAGGCTTGCAAGGAGGGCAGAAGGATCTTCGGCATTGTGGACCTGTTTCAGATGCTCATTTAAGTTGAACAGAGACGGAAGGACTTCCAAGCAGAACTGGCAGGTATGGGCCTGCTCTGGTTTGTCCACATGCATGGTCTTTAAGTGGATCTGAAGCACAGCAAGACTGGAGAATACTTGTTTGTTGCAGTAGATGCAGCTGTACGCTATTTTGGGCTGTTTGGCGGGTCGTCCGCAAACATCTGTGGCATTCTGGGCGGTGCGCTTTCTTCTTCCTCGGGTCTTGGGCACACTGGGGGCAGTGTCCGCCATGCTGGAGCTGTCAACGGAAAGGTTCGAGTCCGGGGTGGTGCTCGAAACCGACGTATAACCCACCGTCAACAGAGAGGGACTGTTGCTGTGGTGGCTAGACTCCGGGAGCTGGTGAACGTCCATGTGCGCATACAGGTCTTCCGCAGTGGGGAAGTGTTCCGAGCACACAGCGCACGTGTGGCCCTTCCGGTCTCGACCGTGTGCCTGGTCGATGTGGCTGAGCAGAGTGCCCTCGTCGCTAAACGGCTCATGGCAATAGATGCACTGTAGCGCAGGCCCCAGGCTCCCTTCCTCGGGGGGCGAGCACTCGGGGTGGCACTCGGCGATGTGCTTCTGCAGCTCCTCGGGCACGTCAAACCCCTCCTCGCAGCGGCTGCACTTGCGCGTCTCCTTCAGCTTCCACTCCTCCTCGCGCGAGAGCGCAGCGCCCTGCCCGTCTCTCCCTCGCTCATGCACCTGCATGTGGCCGTGGAGGGAGCTGGAGGACAGGAAGCCCCGGCGGCACACGGGGCACTTGTGGGGCTTGTTGGCAGCGTGCGTCTTCATGTGGATCTTCAGGTGGTCGCTGCGAGAGAAAGCCGAGTCGCACTCGCCACAGTGGTACTTCTTGTCGCCGGTGTGGAGCTTGACGTGGCGGTCGCGGCTGCGCTTGTGCTTGAACAGGCGGCTGCAGAAGGTGCAGCTGAAAGGCAGCTTGTCGCCGTGGCTCTGCTCGTGGCGCTTCAAGAAGCTCAGGCGGCTGAAGGACTTGTCGCAGAACTGGCAGGGGTAGGGCAGGCCGGCGCCGCCTTCGTCCTCGCCGAAATCGTAGTCGTCGCCGTGGGCCGGGGACGTCTGGTCTTTGCTGGACGGCGAAGAGGCAGGCCAAGAGCAAGAAGGGTCATCTTCTAGATCAGCACCATCTGCGTGCGGAGACAAAACGGAGCACTTTTTGTTTCAAATACAGCCAAAAAATAAAGTCTAAACACTTGGAGCATTAATACAAACGGCGTGTTTGCCTGTCTATTAGCATGCAGTGTGCAGAGAACAACAGAAAAAAGTCAAAGAGGATAAAAAGTGGATACTGAGTTAGAATGACAAAGTAGATTTCATAATTAAAAAGAGGGGAGGAAATTAACCTTGTATGTGGCCGTCTAATGACGAAACCCACTGAGACATAAAAAGCAATTTCTGACATTTCCATCCAGCAGCAGAATGGGGCGGTAGGGCAGGGGCTGCATCAGACGGACGTGTGGCGTTCGCTAAATTACCGCGCTTTCACTTACTCTGGAACCACGGCGCCGAGTTGTTCTTGTAAATGAGAGGTCTCAGAACGATCCCCGGATTTCTTTTTCAAATATTTCTGATTTGCAGGCACATTTGCGCGGCTGCTCGCCATCAGCAGTGAGCCGTACTTACATCAGGCCTTCAGGCTACAGTGAGAACGGCTGGCAACGTGGCAGGTCCCATGGCTTCTCGTGACATTAAGCTTAAGAGCTCTTATTTCCATGTCTTGCTCGGGACGCTACAGAAAAGGACCGCTCCGCTCCGCCCCGCGAACCGGCAAGGCAGTTTACCTCCTAATATTCCACAGCTACTGCCACGAAACATTTTCAGTTCTCCAACTCTTTGTAAGCTATGTGTAAATACCACTGTAGTACTTATTTTAGATGTGAACCGCAAAGAACCTGAACCTCCAGCGATGTTTGTCTTATTGACCAGAAAGGTTCTGTGCCAATGAACCATCCTGCTGACTCTTGCCATGCTCTGAAAGGTGAGAGTCCATATCTTCCTTCGGGCTAACCCTAAGCTCTGTGAACTTCCGTGTTTAAATAAAAGTGTAATCGCACTGACCAGGGGAAAAAAAAAAAAAAAAAACAGCCGGGAGGAAAGCAAGGGGAAACGGCCAAGAATTATGAGTCATCTACGGGAAGGCATAACGCTCCTCTCTGGATACGGCCCTCGCCTCCTCGCCGGGCCTTCATCTCTTCAGCCCCGTAGACTGTGTGTGTGTTTTAAAAAAAAAAAAAACACAGTCCTCTGCCTTCTGTCAGGATAACATGCCCTTGTTGAACCTTTAACCCACAAAAGCATATCTTCAGGAAACAGATGAGGTCACAGGTCAACCCCCTGTTCCTCAAACTGCTGAAAGAGGCACATTCACGGGTTAGCCTTGCACAGTCCTCCTGACGGAAACCTCCCACCCTGGGCTGTGCGCCAGCTTCACACAATCTTACCCAAGAAACACATTCGGACACATTTTCCTGGTTTTTTTTTTTTAAGTATGACTGGCTAAGTAATATACGGTTTCTTTCAATAGGAGAATGTTTTTTAAATATGGTTATTTAAAAAAAAGCACCTGAACGCGGAAAAAAAGAGAAAAAAAATTGAAAACGGAACTAACCTCAGACTGAAGGTATATCTCGCTATACAGAGAATTTTATTAAAAAACGTTGACGGGCTTCATAAATGCATAATGCGTGTATTAGCACACACTACATATCTGTATATCTTCTACCAAACTGTACCCATCAGAGCGACCTTTGAACTACAGAAGGTTAGTTGCAGATGATTATGAACGCGTTTCTGAACAATAGCAGCTGAAAGGCACTCGAGGAAGGAGAGAGAGAGAGAGAGAGAGAGAGTTCAGTCAGCACACGTCTTCCTTTTGCCCACCCTGCTGGTCAGGAAGCAAACCCGCCCCCAGATGAGTGTGTGAACACCGACCAAAGAGTGTGAGGGCAGCCTCCGAAGAGCCAAGAGGAAAAGAGAGGAGTTGTTTTCCTCCCTCTCTCCCTTCCCTGCTCTCTAACTCTTGCTGGCTTCATGGTGGGGTTTTTTCCCCCTCCTTCCTTCACCCTGACGAGAAATGCCCGGCCGCTGGACTGCCTGAGTAAATAAAATTGTGCTCCCTCTTTTCCAGTGTCTCCCTCTTCACCCCACCCCCCAGGGCTGAGGGCGCCTGCCAAAGGGGATACAGGCAGCTGCAGCCCTCCGCCCTGGAGCTGAAGGACTGGCTTTGTGGACCTGCCAAAGCCTTCCTGAACAGTTCCCGTGGCCAACCGCCTGGCTCAGTCCGGGCGGAAGACCTCCATCTTAGTCCCTGACGCTGCTTCATGATGTAGGTCCTTCGCCTCCCTCCACCACTAACTTTTTCCCCTTGCATTTTAATTTAAAAATAAATAAATAAAACATTTTTGGCATACAGGGCGGTCTAGCAAAACAACACATTTGTTCTGTTCCGTGCAGAGACAGCTGGATGGCCGTTTGACATCTGTTTTGGCATATTTATTGGTAGCGGAGAACTTGGGAAGCATGCGAATGTGTGTGCAACAGTCTCATACGTTTGGCTGATAATGATGAGACGTGTAAACAGACTCTGAGAAAGGCCGACCGCTTACTATGCGTGTCCGAGAAGCCTGAACACACTGAGCATTAGGACCCTGATGTTGCTGCAGTGTTTTCTCATCGCTGGAGACCGTACGCATGCACGGATCACATGTCACGGAAAACTTTTTAAAAAATTGTGTGTGGTGTAGCACTAGCATGGGCTTTTCAGATTTAAATAAGCATCCTGAGATAAAAGATGCTTCATGTTTAAATGAAATAGCATACGTATTATAAAATCTGCATGTGTCAAATATTGTGAAAAATGTGGACGTATAGTGCGTAGTTTATAATAACCAACATACAGAAACTCATGATGGTACATGACGTCTGCAGATGCTCTGTGTATGGAAGGAGCTGCACAGATCGCTGAACGCACATGGAATGGAAGGAGAGCCGGAGGAAGACGTGGAGAAGAGTCACGGGGAGAACAAGGTGTCAGGGCGGTCTGTGAGAACTAATGAGGGCTGTCGTTCATTAATTGCCACACACTTCAGCCAACACCCTCTTCTAATTCCTGGTCTGTGATTGCGACTGGAAGAATGTGAAAGAGCAGGTGGGAGAGACATATCCAGAACACCTGTGTGCTGTGAAAAATGACACCTTAATTGGCAGTGTGCGTGTGTGTGTGTATGTGCGTGTGTTCTAATTCACCTATATGTCTTTCCTTTCCTCATTACTGCAGGCTACAGTAATACATGAAGCTGTACTGCAATAAGAACAAACATAATTTTGAAGCAGCCGTGGTTCCTCATCCAGACTCGCGGCTGGCTCGCTCGACGCTACGTTGCTGAAGCTAGGAGAGGCAGCCCTGAATCTCCCTGCCTATAGTTAACCAAAGCACCGTGATACAAGCTCACGAGTCCTGGAGGTAATGGATGCGCCTCGGCTTCTCCCGCAACTTTCATCTCCTTAACAACGACCGTGTAGAACCTCATTAGTTCTTCTCGAGCACTACATGGGCCCTTGACCCGAGCAACCGTCGGCTGTGTCTGCAGACGTGTTCCACGACACCCAATCCGGCTAATTAGGTTCCTCTCTTCCTAAAGCAGGTGGGCTCATTACACTGGCGAACGGCGTGCGCGGGGCGCCAACAGACACTCCCAGACCACACCACGCTGGAGAAGAGTAGCGTCCCTCCACCGCAGCTTCGTGTCTGCTGATGTTCCTCGAGCTCCTGTAGCCTCCGCCACGGGCTTCTCAATGGAACACGGCAGTGGGAGAAGGCACCGTCACTGTGGGAAAAGAACCTGTGTGGGTTCTGTGGCCAAACGAGGTAGTGGGGTCAGAATGTGGGGCCGTTCTTTAAACGAGGTAGTGGGGTCAGAATGTGGGACCCTTCTTTAAACGAGGTAGTGGGGTCAGAATGTGGGGCCCTTCTTTAAACGAGGTAGTGGGGTCAGAATGTGGGGCCCTTCTTTAAACGAGGTAGTGGGGTCAGAATGTGGGGCCCTTCTTTAAACGAGGTAGTGGCGCCAGAATGTGGGGCCCTTCTTTAAACTAGACAGTGGGGTCAGAATGTGGGGCCTTTCTTTAAACGAGGTAGTGGGGTCAGAATGTGGGGCGCTTAAGTCTAGGGCTCCACTTCTGTGCGGTGAGGTCTTCTTATTGCTCCGTGAATATAATGAACCATAGCCACTGCAGAGATAAGCCAGCGTGCATCAGTGCGCGTGTGTGTGTGTGTGTGCGTGCGTGCGTGTCTATACGCATGCACATGAGCATGTGAGTGTGCATGGGTTCATTCATTTCAAAACAGCTGTCAGCGTGTCTGATACAACACTCTGACCCCTCTGCCTTGCTCTGTGAGGGAAGCATACAGGGAGTCTTCACAGACGTAGAAATAAAATGGAGTCCGTCACTTCCCCAGGGACGGCTGGGGCGACTCCACAAAGCCAGCGCAGCGTCTGAACAACAAGACGACGTGCGCGTTGCTGTATGTGACACAACCACTTAGCGTCTAATGAACAGAGACAGAGGAAGCACAGATAAGATCTGAGGCTGTGGACAAGACAAGGCCTCTGGGCCCCAACGCCAGAACACCAGCAGGGGCCAAACGGCACTAAGCCATGGTGGTAATAGGTTCACTGCACGTTACAATGCAGAGAGAGCAAGCTTTGTTCGGATCAACAGAGCGTCCTGGTTTCTGTCGTATAGCACAGTAAACAGTGCTTTGCCTGAAACCAAAAGTTCATTTGCAGAGGGGAGAAACGCAAATGGCCGAGCACAAACTGGGATTGCTGCGTTGCATTATTTATGGATCAGAAGTGGAAGTGGAGTAGTAAAATACTAGAATTCCCAGGCTGGAATTCTGTGCTTTGGCCATTTTCCTTTGCAATGTCCGTGCTGTATTAACCTGGACGTCATTCCCGTCTCACATTTGTGTTCCACTCTTGTAAAGCTACAAATGACACCAGACCGACACAAGGCCGAACTACTACTTTATGTCATTATGTCAGGCATGCTCAATCTCTCTCCTGCTCGCTTGCTCTCTCTCTCTCCCTCTCTCTCTCTCTCTCTCTCTCTTTCCCTCTTCCTAAGCAAATACTATATGCTTCTTTACACACCACTGAGAAATGTCAGGGCCCTGCTCACTCCCTGCTATAGATCAATTTGATCTAGCATGTCACTCGCAAGAAGGAGAGTGTGTATCCGTGTGTGTGTGAGTGTGTCCATTATATGTCCATTATGTGCTTCATGGGTGCTATGGCGACAACAAGCACAATAGCATTGCTTGTGCTGTGATGGCCCGCGTCCAAGCACAAATGTACAGTCCGATTTGTTTTTCGGCATTGTTGCCGACGGCGCTCTCTCTTGCCGACAAAGACACGCCCGGCACTGCGGAGACGCCCCATCCACCGTACGACACGCTGGAACGCTGGATCTTCGGTTCGCCAGAGCATCAACTACTTTGTCCACATTTAGCCGCGTCCTCAAGCCTGGACAGAGGCACTCGGTCAAAGTCCCGGGATTCGCGGAACACCGGCGGCCGGCGTAGGAAAAGAGCAAAGAAAAATGATAGCGCAGGGGCAGGAAAAGTAGGCCAGTCCCTCATCCCGGAGCCCCCCGCTTCCTCCAGCAGAGGGGACCTGGGGAAAAACCCAGCCGCCTAAGATGAAGAACTCCAGAGCACGTCCGGGGCCTCGTGCCGAATGGAACACTCACATTCCAGAGCAACCACATGGATCAAAAAGATGGGGGGGGGGGGGTTCTATTTTAACCCTGACAAGTGACACTGTTGCCATTTAAAGAGAAGAGTGCTTCATTTTTTTTTAAGCCAGCAGTTGCAGAAAAGAAAAGTGTCAGCCATTTTGTGTTATTTAGGAACAAAGATTACATTTGAGGACAGCAGTGCAGTTGAGGAAGCCTGCCTGTGATCAGGAACACGCCGGCTGTGTGAGGTTGTTTTTTTCTGGAGTTTCTTGTCCTTGGGCAGGTCCGAGGCAGGGGAAAGGCAGCTGACCAGGTCGCGTAAGAGCGTGCGAGCAAACAGGAAGGCAGCTCCACCCGGGGCCTTGGCCAGACCGCCGTCCCCCGCGGCCGGCCGGAGGAGGGGAGGACAATCTGTCCCCCAGCACGGCCCAGCACGGGGCCGGACGGACGGCACTCGCTTCACTGCGCCAGCACCCCGGGCCCAGCGGGGCAGGAGATCGGCCCGACACCGTGGGCCCGGGGACAGGTTGGGCTCTACCACGGAAGAGGTGGGTGAGGTTTGGGGATGGGGGTGAGCAGAGAAGCAGAAAAAAAACTAAAACAGATGGACACACCAACGGCGATGGCGCGATGGCCCGTGCCACTTTATCTGTCTGACTCGCCCACGGCACAGGCAGGCCGACGTGACACACCGGCGAGGTGATGTCGGATTCATGCAACACACTTGCACACGGTGTGCGACCCAGGCTGAATTCCGATTCAGTGGCACAGTTTACAAAAGCACAGAATGAGACTTCAACATGTAGTCCAATTTTAAAAAAGGAGGCACCTAGTTTCTCCCTTACTGGTGTAAGGTAGCAGTGTAGATTAAGGTGAGAAACAGAGAGAAACAGAACCTGAATAGACGTTTCAGCAAGTCCAGGGCCTCATCAGCGGCATCCAGTAAGTTAACACTCAAAACTGCAGCCATGGCAGTGAGGTGGAGTTTCCTTCTCACCCCATGCCTGCCCGAGACTCCGGGGAGGGGCGATCTAAGCAAGGCCTACAACCCGAGGAATTAGAATTCTGCAGAGGAGGCCGACCCGTCGCCCCTCGGCTGATTAAAACCCTCCCGCTCCGGGTTTGGTAGCTAGTCAAAACCGCAAGAGGCGTGGGGCGGATGGGCCGACAGGAGTGTGAGAGCATGCAAGCAAAACGAGAAGCAGGCGAGGAAGAGGAGGAAGAGGGACGAGGGAGTCCGGAGGAGCGTCGGCCCAGGCAGGAGCAGGACGGTTCATGCATCCCTGTCTTAAATGTCAAGATTTCCACCCCCTGAGCAGGAGGATGAGCTGACACTGTGCCAAGGTTGAACAAAAACTGCATTCATTAATAATTAGCCTCAACATCCCCTTCCAAACCCACCCACTCTCTCTCTCTCTCTCACACACACACACACACACACACACACACACACACACACACGCCCTGTCCAGGATCCCAAAGTCACCAGCGTCTGTAAGTGTCTCACACCTGTAAGGATGTAGCATTTGTAAGGGTCTGTTGTTTGGTATAAGGGTCTTTAAACAAGGGTCTGATTTAAATAAGGGTCTGATGTGTGTGGGGGTCTGATTTAAATAAGGGTCTGATGTATGTAGGGGTTTGATTTAAATAAGGGTCTGATGTGTGTAGGAGTCTGATTTAAACAAGGGTCTGGTGTGTGTTAGGGTCTGATTTAAATAAGGGTCTGATGTGTGTAGGAGTCTGATTTGAACAAGGGTCTGGTGTGTGTTAGGGTCTGATTTAAATAAGGGTCTGATGTGTGTAGGAGTCTGATTTGAACAAGGGTCTGGTGTGTGTTAGGGTCTGATTTAAATAAGGGTCTGTGTGTGTAGGGGTCTGATTTAAATAAGGGTCTGATGTGTGTTAGGGTCTGATTTAAATAAGGGTCTGATGTGTATAGGGGTCTGATTTAAATAAGGGTCTGATGTATGTAAGGGTTTGATTTAAATAAGGGTCTGATGTGTGTAGGAGTCTGATTTAAACAAGGGTCTGGTGTGTGTTAGGGTCTGATTTAAATAAGGGTCTGATGTGTGTAGGAGTCTGATTTGAACAAGGGTCTGGTGTGTGTTAGGGTCTGATTTAAATAAGGGTCTGATGTGTGTAGGAGTCTGATTTGAACAAGGGTCTGGTGTGTGTTAGGGTCTGATTTAAATAAGGGTCTGTGTGTGTAGGGGTCTGATTTAAATAAGGGTCTGATGTGTGTTAGGGTCTGATTTAAATAAGGGTCTGATGTGTATAGGGGTCTGATTTAAATAAGGGTCTGATGTGTTTAGGGGTCTGATTTAAATAAGGGTCTGATGTATGTAGGGGTTTGATTTAAATAAGGGTCTGATGTGTGTTAGGGTCTGATTTAAATAAGGGTCTGATGTGTGTTAGGGTCTGATTTAAATAAGGGTCTGATCTAAATAAGGGTCTGATGTGTGTTAGGGTCTGATCTAAATAAGGGTCTGATGTGTGTAGGGGTTTGATTTAAATAAGGGTCTGATGTGTGTAGGGGTCTGATTTAAACAAGGGTCTGGTGTGTGTTAGGGTCTGATTTAAATAAGGGTCTGGTGTGTAGGGGTCTGATTTAAATAAGGGTCTGATGTGTGTTAGGGTCTGATTTAAATAAGGGTCTGATGTGTATAGGGGTCTGATTTAAATAAGGGTCTGATGTGTTTAGGGGTCTGATTTAAATAAGGGTCTGATGTATGTAGGGGTTTGATTTAAATAAGGGTCTGATGTGTGTTAGGGTCTGATTTAAATAAGGGTCTGATGTGTGTTAGGGTCTGATTTAAATAAGGGTCTGATGTGTGTTAGGGTCTGATCTAAATAAGGGTCTGATGTGTGTAGGGGTTTGATTTAAATAAGGGTCTGATGTGTGTAGGGGTCTGATTTAAACAAGGGTCTGGTGTGTGTTAGGGTCTGATTTAAATAAGGGTCTGGTGTGTAGGGGTCTGATTTAAATAAGGGTCTGATGTGTGTAGGAGTCTGATTTAAACAAGGGTCTGGTGTGTGTTAGGGTCTGATCTAAATAAGGGTCTGATGTGTGTTAGGGTCTGATCTAAATAAGGGTCTGGTGTGTGGGGGGGTCTGATCTAAATAAGGGTCTGATGTGTGTTAGGGTCTGATCTAAATAAGGGTCTGGTGTGTGTAGGTGTCTGATCTAAATAAGGGTCTGATGTCCACAGCCCTCTGCCGCTCTCCTCCTCCTGCTCAGAGCCCTCATCATGCTAATACACTCCAGATGAATCAACATCTTCATCTATCCTCCAGTGCCCCCCTCTCTCCCCATCCCTCAATCCTAGAGAGGGTGTGAGCAGCGAGAGGAAGAGAAAGGACAGATGGAAAGGTGGGATCGATGGGAGAATGAATCAGCGCTGGTGGGCTTGGGTTTTACCTCGTCTGATCTGCCGCCCCCCCAGACACAATTACTGCCACGCTCTAATGATTATTTTACATCTTACTGATGGCACGTCAAGACTCTTTTTTTTTTTTTTAAATGTCTGCCTGAAATAAAAAAAAATAAAAAAATGAATTCCTGGCTGAGGCGCAGCTATGAAGACACAAAACAACCACAAGTGTTCTCACATTACATGCCTGAACATAATCTGCAAGTATCCCAGCATCAGACAAGGTGTAAAAACCATCTTTTAGCACCGGAGACCTGAATAAACGCACTCCGACAGAGGAAACCAGCACCTGGATTAAAGGCAGGAGTTGCAGACTCAACCTTCCACAGAGTTAATCTATAGACACAATCAGCACAAGCCATCCGAGAAGTTTCGTCAGATTTGGACGTTGGAATTTGGTTGAACTTTGTTGAGCTTGCACGGATAAACACCAGTCACATTTTGATCCGACAGTTGCGCGCATGGGCCATGCGCATAAATCCATGTCAAGTTCCCAAAACGGTCATCTTTAGTTTGGGAGTGCAACGGTGGGAAAGCCAGGCAGCTACGTACAAGAGCTCTGAAGGCGATGCAGGATGACATCAGTGCTCCTGCGGTGACCGGAACGTTCCACCTTCCAGGTGCTGGGAAGGAAGTTCAAATCAGAAAAATTCAGAGCCTTGAAAACTTTGAGATTCGTAAATTCAGAAGCCGCCTGCCTAACGAGGAGTTACTGCGAACATCAACTGCGTTCCTCGAGGACAAATTTGCGGTCGCACGTCTCCACGAAGACGGGCCGAACCAGGTCGCGAGCCGGATCTCAAGTGGCGTTAGGATTTGGTTTGCGTCTGGCAGGATGTCTAGAAGACAGCAGACCGCTCAGTGCACGCCAGGCCGGTAGCGGGGGTTACATTCTTAGGATGCATCTGAGGCCCCAGCGCACACTTCCTCTAGGCCCCAGATAACCTCGATTCTTGGGGGTTTCATTAATTTCCCGTAGACACCCACTCCTTTCCAGTCCCTCGCCCATCCCGAACCCTCCGCACGTCACCCTGGCAGCCGCGCTGCTGATCGCCTCGTTTTCCGCCTGACAACAGGCGAGGCATCCCCATTCCGGACGGGAATACTCGAGAGTTACTCGCCCACAGCAGAGAGGAGCAGGGAGCCGACGCAGGCCCGAACCACGGTAAGCTCCGCCTTCCTTTGTTTGGCACGCTTGTTTGTTTGTTTGTTTGTTTGTTGGAGTGATAAAGAAACACTATATGAGAAACACTATATATCCACTAAGGAGGAGTGTGGGAGTAGGTTCAGTGAGACAGCACCATGACAGGAACACGTTCACACTGCATGCGGTCACAGAAGTGTCAGTCATTATAAAGTTCCACCCCCTGCATGTGCATTTCAGACAGAACTACTGGTAGAAATGCAAAGTGGAAAAAAAATGAAGTCACGCGTGAAGTTTCTAAAGCGAATTTGACTCAACATCGTCAGAGTCCAGAACAAGAGTTAAACAACAGCTCCAAATCTCCGAAACCGCAGCCAGCGTAGCGAGTGCAGGTGCAGGTGTGAACGCCAGCCCTGACGCAGCAGCGCAGAGCCCAGGCCGGCAGAGGGCCACAGTCTCTCACCACGTACGGGAGGCACAGCTGCAACCAGGGCAGAGTGCAGGACGAGCGGCGGGCGAGGCGCACAATGGCGGCGCGGAGACAAACCACAGGCAGACTTCCAAATACAGGAGAAGAATCGAGTGTGGCAAAGTCTGGGTGGGAATGAGCGAATGAAAGAGTGAACATAGAGGGAAAATCTAAAGAGGATGTAGAAAAAGACAGACAAAAATGAATAGAAGCCTGGTCAGGTGGGGGGGGGGGAAGCTGGCTAGAGAGAGAGAGAGAGAGAGAGAGAAAAAGAGAGAGAGTGGAGGAGAAATCAAATTTGCAAGAACATAACAAAAAGGTGTTGCTGAGACAAAAGGGAGCACACGAGGGTATTTGTCTAGCTGCCTGCCTGCGCCCACTGAACCTTTATTAAAGGAGAGAGCCCTGCAAGTGAACGATCCCCACTCACATATGAGAAAGCTAAGCTACCCGAGCCTGGGGGAGAGAGTGCAGAGGCAAGCCTGAGACGTGGTGGGAGGGGGTGGGACGTAGCGGGGGAGCGTGACAACAAGCACCATGGCCCCCGTCACTCAGAAATTCTTTTATTTCAGCCATGCATTAAGCAACCTCCCTGCTGAGTTGGGCTCCCTTCCTGGTGTGGATAAAGGAGTCCCTGGAGGTGCCTGCCGGTAATTTCCAGCTTCTCCAGAAACTCAGGTATTAGAAAAGATCGCTCAGGGACCGGGCTACAATATACCTCCACAATTTCAGGCACTTGGTGCAGAGGGGAGAGAGAGAGAGAGTGAGGGAGGGAGAGAGAGAGAGAGAGAGGAGAGAGAGAGGAAAAAAAGAGAGAAGAAGAAGAAGAAGAAGGAGGAGAAGAAACTCCCTGGGGGTCCCCCAGTTCAAATTTCTGAAGTACAGGGGAGGAGGGAGCATCCTCGAGGGAACACACACACTAGCAACAGAAAATCCACTGCACTGAAGAGAGTGCATGAGAGAGAGAGAGAAAGAGAGAGAGAGAAAGCGAGAAGCATTTCCTCTCTCTGGTCTGGCAGGAGCAGTCTTTTTCCCCTGGCTCCCACTGGAGGCTTTTTACAAAACATGTGTTGCTGACATGTTGACAGATTGCTCAGTGAAGTGTTAGGCGCATGCACAGGGCTGGCCATTTAGGGGGACATGGCACCCTACCCAACATCCTCTACCTGAGACGCCATGTTTTATACATCAACCCTCGGCCAAAAAAAACGGGGGTGGGCGGGGGAGCTGGAAAAAGAGTAGGAAACAATGAAAAGGAGACAGTAAACAAGCTCGCTGCTTTTGTGAGGGGAGCAGAGCACGTGAGCGGCCCGGCCGGGCAGAGAACGCATCCGAGGCCGAGAGCGTTCGCAGCGCACGCCGCTGTTTTAAATCGCTGTTAAAAGCACCGCGCTCCCTCCCTTAGCGAGATGGCAGGCAGCGGCGGGCCCAGGGAAGGGCCACCAGCTCCACCGAGCCAGAGAGAAGGCGGCACGGCCGACGGACGTCTTAATCGCCTGCCGGCCCGGAAATTGCTGCCGTGGCAACGGAATGGAAATGGGGGATGGTAATGTATTCATGGTGGCTGCGACCCGGGGAGTGCGGAGCACAGTCTCTGGGGACAGCACTTTACCTAGAGCCAGACGTGTCTGGGCAAAATCACTCCACACAAGACGAGAACAGAATACTGAGAGAGAGAGAGAGAGAGAGAGAGAGAGAGAGAGAGGAGAAGAGAAGAGGAGGAGGGAAATACAGTATGGGTACTGATAAGAAGACATCTGCGGAAGAAATACAGCAGCGTGTGATGTGGAAGGAGACAGAACAACAAATACTGGCTATGAGGAAATTAAAAATGAAAGTCTCAACTGAAAAAAAAATGGCTGCCTGTGTTAGGAAGAATAAAAGGCTTGTGCTCAAATGGAAAGATCAAAAAGATCTGAGTCAGACACATCTGTTCATTTCAATGGTGAAGTTTCATATACGTGTGTGTGTGAGAAAGAGAGAGAGGGGTCAAACAGGTAGGCAGATACATCAAGCATCTCCTTCTAATGATTGCTTTTATGTACAAACAGCACTTACTGAACGAAACAGCACACAACCAGACAGCCTGCCAGAGATATGTCCTCCAGAGGTATGTCCTCCAGCGTTCTGGTACCCTGATCTCCTTACACTCCCAAACATGGCCAGTATGGGCAGGTGGCACCTGGAGTCGCCGAAAACAGACCGACCTGCCGGCCTGGGCCACCGCGTCGGAGCTGACGCCTGCTCGGCCGACGCGCAACAGGGCGGACGTCTGTAAAGCAAGCTCCGACCTCTCCCGCTGACTCTCAAACTGTGATCTGCGTGTTCAGAGAGCATGGCTCCGTACGTGGACAGCCCAGGGCTGCGCACACAGGCCAGCGCGCCTCCCCGCCCTGCCCTGCCCTGCCCCGCCTCCGGGGAGCACCGGTGCTGTTCGACAGAATGGACGTCCACGGTACCGGCCTGTCCTCCGGAGCCCGGCGGAATATATAGGATTGCACATAAAACAAACCATGCATGTGAGAGACACACACATAGAGAGAGAGAGAGAGAGAGAGAGAGAGAGAGAGCGAGCCAAGGGCATAAACAGTGTGTTCTTGAGTGCAGATGACCCCTGGCCATCGGCAGCCTGAGTGAGCTGCTCTAGCTCTGAGGGACTCAGGTGTGCTCTCTCTTAGCTTCCTTTATCCTCCATTACAGAGCATGAATGACAACGTGCTCGCCAGTGTCCGGGAGGCACACGCCTCCCCGGTCCCCCCAGCTGCGGCCGAGAGCCGCACGGCATCGAGCCTTCACCCGGGCCAGCTCCAGGTATCAGCGCCCAAAAATAGCCAAATCATTAGCCTCGCGGCTTGCCCTGACCGCATTGTACTACGACACATTTCATCACCGGTGACCTTTTTTGAACTGGCCATCAAACAGCAAACAACAAAGCCTCGGCTGCCTTCAGTGAGCTTAGCACTCGGGCTGAGAGCATCTGTGAAGTACGGAGCGTTTTTGCACGGCCTGCCGAAAGCCCCAGTGGAGATTAGTGAACATCCAGGTTTTGCGTACTGATGTCCATCACTTATCCTGCACATTCACAGGACTGGAAGAGTGGTACGCTGAGGTGTGAAATAAATTACATTACCCTGCAAATCCTACATTAGATGCCTGCCTCTGCCTCACTCTCCCTCTCTCTCTCTCGCTCTCGCTCGCTCTCTCTCTCGCTCTCTCTCTCGCTAACCCCGGGGGTTGTCTCTCATAATTCCTCTTCAAATAGCTGAAGCAGGTGGGGGAGATATTGCACCCACCTTGGCCGTCTACAAACTACTAAAACATATTTTAGACATCATAACTTTGTTGTGTCAGAGGATAATCAAAACAATTAAGGTAACAGACTAGTTTTGGCAAAGAGGGTTTCAGGAATTGAAATAAGGTTGCGCTCCTAAAAAAATGTTAAATGGGCTCTACCTGTATACTGCACAGAATACAGTATACTGGATACTGGTCCCAGTTGTAGTATGTACTATAGTATCCAGTATGTGACAAGCGGAAACCATACTACGAGGTCACATGAATGTATGAAGGCTCCGCCCACTTGGGATAGATTTCCCACCGTCGCGTGACGGAATGCAGTACCCAGCGAATATAGCTCTGGACGCATACTGGAAAAATGTATTTTGCTTGCATACTGCATACTGATTCAGGGCCCAATCAGTATGTGAGTACTATGTAGTAGGCAATTCAGAGCACATGCTTGGACAGCCAAAGACTGCCCACACTGCAGCCTATTGATCATGTCAGACCAATAGGGACAAAAATGCTAATTCTATTTAAAATAAGATTTTTGTTCCCAGAAAAAAAAACAGACTGACAGGCTGAGCTAGCCTTGAATTTTATTTCTTAGTGTAGCCTTTCAGTGTATATATGAAATAAACTGTTGAAATTCTGTACTTAAAGGATATTGTTCCGTACGACAGTTACACGTCGGCATCCGTGCACTTCACGGCGAAAAGAGCATGGATTAAAATGGCTGAAGCTTTTATTGGTAACTTTAAGCTGTAAAGCATCTTGTCAGATGATCTGAACTACAGTTTAATGGAGAAGGCTCATTCTGGTGAAGTGCCTAGTCATTGTGCTAGCCTGGCTAGCCCAGAGTCTTCTCTCCCCAAAGCTTTGTAGCGCTGAAATGATGCTGGCGGGTTTGTGCAGAGGGCTACCCACTCTGCCATGTTTTCATGATCTTCGCTAAAGGTGTTTGTGGGAAGGCGCAGGCGGATTGGTGGAGAACACACACTAGACCATGATCCCACACACACACACACACACACTAGACCAGGATCCCCCCCCCCCACACACACACACACACACACACTAGACCAGGATCCCACACACACACACACACACACTAGACCAGGATCCCCCAACACACACTAGACCACGATCCCCAACGAACAAAGACCTCTCTCGTCATTTGGCGCAGTGGGGACCGGTGAGTCTGGCTGTACCGGGACCGTCCCGTTTGACATTTGCCCGCCGGTTTTGCATGGAATGCTATTTGTTCAGCTCGCACTCCCTCAAAAACCAAAAGCCAGAATCTTTGTCAATAGATTTGCTTATGAAGATGAATGGGTCTGACAGTTGCGCATGTTAAAAGTCACCCCGATTAACAGAGAGGGGCAAGATCCCCCCCCCCATGCACCCCCGAGGCCACACTCCCGACGATACACCCCTGACGGCAGCTCGAAGGCTCGCCAAGCCACAAAAGCTCTCAAACTAGTCTCACCTCCGTGCGGAGCTCCCGCTAAAGCCCCTCCACCCCCTCTGCTGGGCCGAGGACGTCCTCCGCCCAACCTAACCCCTCGCACCCCCTCCGCACACCCCCATGCTGGCCGTGGCTTCTTCCTGAGAGCCCAGGCTGGGAGGGAGGGCCACAGGGGAGCCATAAGCCAGTCACAGTGCTCACTCTTTCCACACCTCCCCCTTCCCTGCTGCTCCTCACCGGTGGCCAGTTTGGCAGCGTGGCACTCAGGGAAATGGGGCTGGCGGTGATGGGCGGGGGCAGCGGACGCATGGTATATTTCCACGCTGACGTCGGACCACTGCCGCTTTGGGCCACGGCAACCAAGGCCTTTTTCCGGGCGGGACGTTGGGAGGAAAGACCGGTAAAAGCATTTCCGTGGTAGCGAGAGGTCGCCGTGCATTTAAATAGCAGACCTTGTAGCCTCGGTTCAGCACTGGGAGAATCACCTGGACATGCTACAACTCCGAACTGGTCCCATGCAGGTTAATTTCATGGAGCGAGTCGCGCAGGACGTGTTTGCACGTCAGCCAGACATTTGTCTGAAGGCTTCCACAAAACTGCATCGACTCATACAGGACGGTCGCATGTGAAAATGTCTCTACATAGTCTCGTTATGGATCACTCTGATAAGAACATTAAAAAAACAAACCAAAGAAGGCTGCTGTGTAGTTTTGACAGCAATTTAGTGTCAAAGACAGCAGGGTGTAAACCGTTCATTTGATTATTTAACCGCTGTCCGTTAGTGCAGACAAAATCACAAATCCCCCAGACCACTCTCTATGGAAAAAGGTGCCACCTATGCTAAAAGCTACGTGTGCATTAACAGAGACCTCTGTACCGAGGAGTGGAGAGAGAGAGAGTGTGTGTGTGTGTGTTGCAGTTGAGAGCACACTCATGAATCTGCTGTCTTCTTCACACAAACATTATCTTGAGAGAACAGCGTACCCCTGAAAAGCTCTTTGGCATTTGATATGCTAATAGCGGTTCGCAATTACGTGGCGTGCGTTTGATTATGTTTCACACTTTGTGTGATT
>NC_137509.1:4217500-4255000 GCF_041902795.1 Electrophorus electricus
TTATGTGCTGCGAGTGCGTGTTCTTTCAGGTGAGGTGTGTGTGTGTGTGTGTGTGTGTGTGCGCACGTGTGTGCATGCGAGTGAGTGTTAACATGCTAACAAGGATTAGGGAGTAAATGCACTGTCACTTATGTGCTGCGAGTGCGTGTTCTTTCAGGTGAGGTGTGTGTGGGTGTGGGTGTGGGTGTGTGTGTGGGTGTGGGTGTGTGCGCTGCACACGTGAGTGCTCGTTACAGGTGTTAAAAGCATGCCACGGAGGAAGCAGTTGCAGGCAGCCCTGTGAGCGCGAGCGCAACGCTGACATGAGGAGGTGGCTCCTCTCTGCTCCTCGCACTGTGGCGGCGCCGAGCTCCTGACAAAGCCCAATAAACAGTTGATCCAGTGCATAATGTGCAGTGTGAAGCTCAGGGACGAGGCGTGGAGGCAGATCTCACGAGACTGCAGCTGCTTTGAGTGCCTAATGACACTCCTGCTAATGTTTCCAGCACCAGAGGAGGCGCAGGAGACTGCACACACATACACATACACACACACACACACACACACACACACACACACACACCCACTAGAGGACGAGCATTGCGGTGCCTTATACAATGATTACAATGTCCAAACGCACCCATAATGTCATACATCACTGCCTTCATGAGCACTGCGCCTGGAAACACACCAGCTCGGTATCACAAATATGCCAAATGCATGTATATCAGTGCACACCCACGCACACACACACACACACACACACACACACACGCGCGCGCGCGCGTGCACATACACGCACACGCATACACACAAGGCACTCAGGATAGACTTGAGACCAATTCAGAAAGCTCAGTCTACCATGAGGTCTCCTTTCAAACCGGGCCACAACGCAGAAAGTGCTATTTTCCCCTGACCCGCCACCCCCGCCCCTCATACTTTCAAAGCTTTGTTATCTTCTACCGATCTTTCCACATCCAAGCACTGTGACGCTCCAAACGTGGAGAAATTGCAAATTAACGGCAGAGTTCTGACATTCAGACCGGCGTGTGTGGGGAACGCCGATCCTGTGACACAATAACGTCTGGAAACGTCTTCACGTTGGGGAGCGGTGCACCATTTGACACAGTCAAATCACATCAGACGGGTATGTCTAATGAAACACGCATACAAAAGGAAACTCATGCAAGAGTCTTTCACCAGCGTACGGTAGCGTGTGCTGTGTGGAGCATTAGCCCGCAGCCGCTACGCATACAAGTACCCCATATACGGGTAAACTGAGACAAAGCTCCGTCACTCCTTTACACGCAATCATTTACAACCAGTGGTAAACATCGCATTCTGCTAGAGACCTACAAAATCATAATTTAACGCACGGTCAACAGCTGCAAGCCAAGAATGTTGCCATGACAGCCCTCTTTTATGAATGTAAATGAAAGATTAGCATAGTATATTCATATAATTAACAAAGCAATGAAAGCTTGCGCGCATGCTTGCATTAGCCCAATGCTAACGGCCTTCCACCAGCCCTCAAGCGTGATCGTCAACCCGCGCCTTTTTGACAAAGCGTTCTTTAAGTACACCACTGCCCACCTGCCAAACCTGCACTCCCTTATCTGTGGCCATCTGGACGAGGAGCACTTATCTTGTTCTTGCAGTGCCGCAGTGAGAGCAGGGCTTGTTAAAAAGGGCCTCCCTCTCGAGGGTTGAGACAATGGGAAGGTCTTTTGTAGACGGACAGGAGGACAAGGAGACGGGAGAGGTGGTGGGATGGGTTTGGGATGAGGGAGAGGAGTTCCAGGAAGATGAAGGAATGAAGCCTCTCCGAGTGCAGAGGTCAGGGGGTGGCGAGAGCCCGAGAGCGTCTCACACGGACAGGAGACAGGAGGCATTTCAGCAGGTGCTGCAGGGATACCTGGTCACTGGGTTCTCTTGGAGACAAAACATCTAAAAATATTTCACCCCAGACAGTTAAAGTCCTGAAGTCATGCCTTCTTTGTGAAGTGCAACACCAACACACGTTTAGCTTTGTTCGTCATCACAGTGACTGCTAGCTGTGTACTACACATGGCGTACAGCGGTGTGGTCTATGCCGAAGGATTACATTTCATTCATTTCCTTCTTCTTTAATTTCCTTTTTGCTTCTATTTTTTATTAACAGCATAATTTTTTTTTCCCTTACAAAGCAGTTTCCACAATCAGCTCTGCGAATCGTAGCAGTTCTCTCGTCCGTACGACACCGGCACCGCTCCAGTAGGGGGCAGCAGCTAGCACGTGGTGGGTGCAGGCTGAATATATTTCAGAGCTACCAGTCGTACACTTCATCATGCACCTCAGCATGGCGGCAGATGAAGCCATGCCAGCGCGTCCCGCTTTCCGGGAGGAAGGACGACAGGAACCCGCCGTCCCTCCGGCCCGACATAAACGCGGCCATTTGCTTTCTAGGGACCCGCCGGTGTGGCATGTGGCACAGCTGGGACTGAAACCTGACACCCAGCGGTAGGCGCCGCCACAGTGCTAATCTGTCCTCGTACCAGGTACTGGCTTTGCGGAGGAACATTTAGCCGTCTCATCTGTTTCTCCAGATATTAAAGGATAGCAACAATTTCCAGGCCGAGCGGCTAGCGGCTCTGCCGTGGAGAGCCGCATGGCGTTCCGCACTCGTGGAGGCTCCGATCTCTACACTGGAACGTGTCTACTAATGGCCACCAGTGACCTCCGTCGCAAGAGGGCCGTTTTCTCTTCGTGCAAGATAAAGCTTGTTTTAGCGCCTGAGCAAAAGGTAACACGCAAGTAGGTGTGCTGCATTTCTGTAACACTTCTCCACTTTAAGGAATTTATTATCAGTAGAGGTAGAGAGAGAGGGCGGAAGAGAGAATTGGTTTACACCGGCGTGAAAGACCTTACTTAGAAGAGAGGTGAGAAGGCTGATTTGAAACCTGCACCCAAACTCCACTGACCTTGATCGGCTGTGTGGATGAGCGTTAATAACAGGCTCTTAAGAGCGGACAGCTCGCCCTCTCCCGCAGTTCCCGAGGCAACTGGATCCCAGGACAGCAGGATGCTGTGCCCCAGTCACGGAAACCCGAGCCGCAGCCGTCCCGGAGCCAGAGCCCCCGCAGGTCCTGCCCCAGGGAGCGCAGGAGGCTTTCAGGGGTAAACATACCTCGGCGAGGCCTCCTCCGGCTCTCCGGGGGGAGAGCTCCACCCACCCCAGCCCTGCATGCAGTCGACTCTCTCCCAGGGGAGGCATTCCAGCAGCCCTGCCCAAGCATCTGGAGAGTCCTGTTCAAGCGCGCGCATGTGTGTGTGTGTGTGTGTGTGTGTGTGTGTGTGTGTGTGCGCGCGCGCGCACAGAGGGGGTCGATACAAGGAAGAGGGGAGTGGGAGGGGGTGCTGTAAACATTCCTCCAGCCCTGCCCAAGTCGAAGATGGCCTGCTCCCCAGAGACACATTCCTGCAGCACTCTCTCTCTCTCTCTCTCCCTCTCTCTCTCTCTCTCTCTCCCTCTCTCTCTCACTCTCTCACTCTCTCTCTCTCTCTCTCTCTCTCTCTCTCTCTCTCTCCCTCTCTCTCTCACTCTCTCTCTCTCTCTCTCTCTCTCTCTCACTCTCTCTCTCACTCTCTCCCTCTCTCTCTCTCTCTCTCTCTCTCTCTCTCCCTCTTTTCCTTCTTCATTTTCTCTCTCCCCTTCATCTTTCTTCCTCGCTCTCTTCCTCTGCAGTCCAGCATTAGCGCGATCAATAGCGCCGATCGCATTAGGGACACGGGCCGATCCATAGCCCCAGATTCCCTTAGCGTGGAGGCAGCGGTCGCACCTTAAGTGCACAGAAAGGTGTTAAAACTCTCCCAGACTGGGGCGCAGGGGGATAAAAGCAGCCATTGATCGGGGTGACACACTACATCTCTCTTCCTCCCTCCCGTCCCAGTCTCGCCTGCTTTCCTGCCGGTCCGGAACGCAGGTGTGTCCAGCGCTTTCATGCTCCTTTTTTCCACCGCTGGAAGAAAAGACGCTCGCGGCTGCGTCCTAAACCTCGCAGAGGCTCCGCCTGTAAAGTGCTTTTAATAAAGGATCCGTCTGCCCCCTTTCTCTGGGAAAAAAAATGGAAGAAGTGAGTTTGCTGCACTGGTCTCTTTTGTTTCAGGAGTGGCAGGCTGCATGCTGCTCCTCGACGCCAGAGAGATCGTTTACAACGAGGTCTTTCGGCAGTAGCCGTCGTGCGGGAGGGTCTGATTCGAACAGCTTTTCAAGCATTGTTCAATTAGGAGTTATTTGTCTGAGAGACTGACGTTAATGAGAGTTCGGGATAATGGTAAGGAGACAGGAGAGCACGCTGTCTGGGGTAGGGGATCACAACCCAACCTTCACATCCAGAAAAACCTCCCAGGAAGCTGGAAGCAAACATGACTCCAGAATTAATGAAATCATCAAGCAAAAGAGCGAGAGAGAGAACCGGTGTCAGTCACTTCCCCGGACCAAAAACACGAACCACCTCGGGGACGCCCAGACGTGTCTGCGCTGAAGTATTCCTGCCAGAATCACGTACACATATGCACGACTGTGCTAGGAAGAGCCAGACTGGATCCACCAGGCGAACCGAGCACCCGCTGCACTAGCGTGTGTGTCACCACTGTGTCACAAACGTTTCCATGGTGAACGCACTCACAGAGCACATCAACGGCATTAGGTCTGCGCTAAATTATTAACTAAGACCCTGCCTTCCAGTGGTCCTGGGTTGATAGCCTGCCTTTTTCAAATGAATAAAATAATATGCCCCATCACATACATTTCTCATTCCCTTTGCCTCATGGATTCACACACGCACACACACACACACACACACACACACACACACGAACACATGTGCAACGTGTTCATAAAATCTATTCCCTCATAAATAGAGCAGCTTCCAGTGAATGGAAAATCTCTGTAATACTCAAATGGGATATCTTCCTGGTCGTCTAGACACACGAGACCCATCCAGATCATTCGTGCCCTGTAATTTGTGGTTAGATACAAGAGGATTTTGAATGGTCACACATCGCAAATACACAAACTACCCTCTCTCCTCCTCTGCCCTCTGTCTCACACTCTCTCCCTCACTCTTTTTCTGCCTCTTCTACATCCAAAATGAAAGCGCACGCGCATACACACACACACTCGCACGCACACACACACAGCCTTATTGTGTGTAAAACACACCAGTGCTGTAGGGAGACGCAGAAGCCCCGCCCACAGGATCAAACCACTCTCAGAGCTTAGTCCACTTCTCATAGAAAAATATTTACTCTACAATTTGAAAGGTTCTTTTTGGCAAGATACGATGCTTTCTCAATCTGTTTCAAATTGATCATGTTCCCCCCACGAATCAATGGCTTCTTTTGTTGGTACAAAATTAAGCCGGTCCATTTTGTTAAGCACATGTTTAGCTCGTACTTTGTTAAAATAAAAGTCTTGCCCTGCTAATTAACCAAGTATCTGTATAATCTTTATAATCTTTTTTTCACAGACACAGACTCTAAATTAGACATTTCAAGGGTAAGCAATTTTTTTCTTTGGTGGCAGCAGTTTGTATCTCAGAGCTAAATTGTGTCTCAGAGCTAAACTCTTTGAATGAAGGATAGGACTTTGGGTCAAATTTTTCAAGCTACAGCCTGAAACAAAATCACTGATATAACCTGCAAACCCTTTTCTAAAACACAACAAAACATTTATTAATTTTTCATTCAGCTTCATACTTGACTCAAAAACACATGAGGACAACAGATTTCAATAAACAGGGCAACAGGGCAAAACACACACAAACACATTCACACACACACACACACACTTATTTAAAGACTTGAACTGTGCCATTTACAGTAAATCCAGTGATCCACATCACTGACGGACTTGTAGCAAATCTAAAGTAAAGAGGACATGCAGCCTAAAAAAGGCGTTTCAGAAAAGCCTTTAGCCGATACCATTAGTCCTTCTTGTCAGTGTATTTTTAGCCTTGTTCATACATCAGACAAGCAATGACATCCGTCTGCCAGTGACCCCCAGACAGTCGCTGATATTAACTGGAGGTCCAGAACACGGCAGGAGTTGACAAACGAGAACTCGCACGACTGCGATCTACCTAACGCGCGAGCTCCCCTATTACAGCCCACAGGGCCAACAAAAGGGTGCTGTGTCTGCGTCGGGAAAGAAAGAACCACAGAAAGGGATGTCAAGGGAAGGCAGCGCGTTTTCACGTCGCTTCTGACTGGCTCCATGGAAGCTAGAGCTATAGGCAGTAAGGTGAGGTCCGACTACGTGAAACGCTGGAGGATGAACCGAGGGCGTCGAAGCTCCGGTGCGTCGGCCCCGCCGACCTCGTCCAAACGAAGGGAGAGAAAACAGAAGGAGGCCGGGGAGAGACGCGAGGGGCCGGGCGGCGGGGCCAGGGTGACGGAGGCGGGGGCAGTAGCGCGCTGGGCTAGGCTGAGGGGTGGAGGGGGCATTGTTTACCTGTCAGCTGACACTGATTAATCTTGTGTTGGGCGAGATCGCTCAGCGAGTCGAACACCTGCCGGCAGGCGCGGCAGCTGTGCTCCTCCTCGTCCTCCTCGCCGTCGTCCCCTTCCTCGGGAGAGCCCCTCCTCCTCCTCAGACCCGCGTCCTCCGCATCCTCGCACGGCCTGGTGGGGGCACACTCGCGATCTGCGGGGCAAGAAAGACGGCAGACAGCAGCACGCCGCGGTCACTGCGGGGTCTGCGAGGCCCGGCGGGGCCCTGCGTCTGCTGAGAGCCCGAGGGCTTCGGCCCCCAACCAAGGGCCATACGTGCATATAATCAGACCGAGCTGGAGTGAGCGTACACCTCACCGACACTTTAGGTTAGCAATGAAACTGGAAGGCTAATGTATTCGTTATCGCCAATGTATAAACCTTTCCTTCTAGAACTACAATGTCTTTCTGGAACTTTGCCTCTCTGGAAATACCCTCACCACTTTCAGGAAATCCTTTTCGGTGGCTTTTAGCCCAGAACTGTGGGAAAAAGCACCTCACAGCAGTCTACGACAAACTGTGTGATATAGGTAGGTCAACAATAATGTGATACCTGAAATTTGCTTCAAATGTTTTTTGACGGTGACGGTGATGAAAACACATAAACACACTCCTTAATAGGCTCACACCGAAGCTGAAAGCAATGCACTACACATGGAATCAGGCAGTCGACCCGAACGCACGACGAAGCCTGGCGTTGCTGGCCAAGCAGACATCGGTGTGTGTGTGTGTGTGTTACGCTGTCAACGTGACACACTTCCCTGAATAATTCAGCCGTGTTCGCAGGCAGCCGCGGGTCACACACATCAATATTCCCCATCCACAGTGTTGTCTTTCAAAGCCCAAACAGGTCTGCAGTATCGCTGCCCATCAATCTCTCCCACTGCAGTGGCCGTCTCCTTCGGAATACGGAATGGACTTTCTGGGCCAATTCCTAGATCAACCTCGTCTCAAAATGGATCTGAGAGTCATGAGACAAATGGACGCTGGCATGGGTACGTCCAAAGTCTCCTCCGTCTTAACGATGTCTTAGCCACACTCTTAACATATTTATTAATAATGCATGAAGATCACAAAGCAAACGTTTCATACATTTTCAGGTTCAGTGAAATACATTTAAATCACAATAATAAACATCTTTCTATATTTTAATGTAAAGCTTGGGCTGATAACAGTCGAAGTGATGTTTAAAGTTGGTACCTGTTGATAACAAGCAAACATATTTGCTTTCAAGGCAAGATGTCAAAGAAACAGGCAGAAACCCAAACAGAATGAAATGCAGCCAATCCAAAAATCCGAATCTTTGCTACGCAACATTCACCATCCGAGTTCGAACTGCATGCAAGAGTTTGACTGAGACTAGTCCCAGATGTGTATACCGGTACACCACCAGTCCCAGATGTGTATACCGGTACACCACCAGTCCCAGATGTGTATACCTTCTCTTGCTGCCCTATTCCTGTCATGCAACCATAAACACTTTGTCCAATAAAAGCTTACTTAATAATTTTGTTACTATATAATTCCACTTACACACGACTGATTTCACTGTGTTATCACTTGTGAACAATTTTATCAGCATCTTACTTTTGCTTTTCAATATCTTGAAAGCAATAACTCGTTGTACGTGTGTTATCTGTGTTTGGCTAGTTTTTTTTTTTTAATCTCATATTTCCTGATGGACTTCAGCTCACACTGATGGTGACACAGAAGCAGAGATGGAAATCTGACCAATCAGAGCGCATCACCTGGAACCTACTCCGATTTTCCATGAGAGAACACAATCCCAGCTATTAGCTACATTAAAGCGCAAGTTTCCTGTTTTGTTTCAGTGTCTTGGAGGACCCATAAGGCCAGTAACGGTGAAATCCATGATGAAGGTAAAGACATCAAGACTAAAACCATTTCTACTCTAGTTTTTAAACATGTTGCTATTCAAGACTCTCTCATATTAGATCAATTCTTTGCCCTCATAGTTTCAACATCTCCTAAAAGACAGGTGACTAACACCGACTAGTCATCCCAGAAAGAAAATGGCAGAGTCTGACTTATGACCCATAAACCTTGGAATTCTGTTAAAAATTCTCAAAACTTCATAATATTGTCTTTAATTCAGACATCTGTTCTATCAGTTTGTCTTTTAGATTTTACTACAAGCACATTTTATTTTTCTCTTTTAATTATTTTCTTATTCTTCTCGTTTTCCTTTGCAGTTCATCTGCATCATGTAAAGCACTTTGCAAACCTGTTTTAAACAGGTATTTTAAAAAGCAAAACAAAATGTATTATTGTTGCTATAGAAACGTGCAGGTTAGACACCTGTGCATCCGTTCAGGGCACCAGGAGTTCTGGTGTGTTTTGCTATATGAAGTCACCAGAGCAGCTTTCTCGCCCATGCGGAAGGATGAGCAAAGATCTGTGTGGTAAAACCCACTGTGAAGGTGGTCCTGCTTCAGAGCGGGACAAAAGGGGACAAGTTTATATCAGCCACCCAAGCTGCGTGTCCGTCTGGCGGACGAGAGATCAGGGAAGCAGGGTTTCAGGAACATTCCCGCTCTTGAACCTCACGGGTTCCGCTTGGTTTCATGCCTTGACACAATTACTTCACGTGTCGGCACAGTGCGGCACGCATATCTACTCTAGGCGCGGATTTGAGCGAAACGTCCTGTCGTGCTCGACGCCCTCCACCCACGTGACAACCTCGGAGAGCAGTCGACGTGCGGACCCTCCTGTCTGGGCCTTCGGCGGCAAGGCGAGGCCGTTTCGTACGGGTGTGACATTCCTTAAGGAGCACCGCTGCAGAAGTCCGGGCCGGCCCGGATTCTTTCCTCTCCCGGCGCCGTACACTTGTCCGCCAAGCACCGCCATAACCCGACACCCTCCATTGTCCTTCTCTCATGTCGATGGAGGCTTGTGGAACATACCCTCTAAAAATATCAGCGCGGCCGTCCCTGCGGAGCCCCCGCGGAGCTGAGCAGGAGGCGGTGGGAGAGGACGAAAATCCCAGCCTGCTCATGCCAGATGCTTGGCCAACTCGGCCGAAGGAAGCTTTGGGACAAGGGCCAGTCATGCCAAGCACGGTCACCCGAACTCCGTCAAACCTCGGCGGGCGTGACCGCAGCAGTTCATGGCTTTTTCCAGACTGTCAGGCGTGTAACGTGAGAGAGCTGGCTCGTCTGGAGTGCGACTCTGCGCTCGGCACCACGCGCTTTAGCTAAATCGCCTGCGTTCGTGTTGCCGTTGGTTTATTTAGACGGCTTCGGCCACCAGCCCTTAGGTGCGGTAATTAGAAGGAATAACATTTCATTCCAATTACAAAAAAATTCCATTGCGTTTTGCTTGCGGAAACCTGGTATTATTATGCAGCCAGTACAAGCGGCACTTTGTTCAAATTTCTGGACATGTAGTAATCCAAGTCCTAATACTTTGAGTATTTTCAGTCACTGCTGACCACGTGGGCTAATCAAAGACTACACCCAACCTTGTGCGCTAATGCTTCTAAAAATGACTTCACTTATCTGCCTGGAACTGTGAAGACGAGACGTTCGTATGCTGCCCTCACGCACCTGGTTCCTAACACAAATCGGCTTTTGGTGCTGTCAGGGTGAGCGGTGTGGGTGCTCGGCCGAAGGAAGGTCACCCTGATCCACGGGATTAAAGAGTTCAGTGTCAGTAGCGGCTTGCTCTACGCCCAGGTTTAGACCCATTAATCCATTAGATCTAGACATCCTCCGGCCCAATCCCCAACAGAACGGGCGCGGGATCAATGGCAGTCAGCTAAGGCTGACTGACAATCAGCGGTCATGCTTTTCCATGTCAGCTTTTTTCCCTTTCAGACCGGGGAAAGTGTGCTAAGGACTAGGACAGATTGGGATACAAAGAGCGGGTCACCGGGCTTAGGGAATATGGGTCGGACAATTGTTTTCCAGAGGTGTCGCCATTCCGAGGACGTTTAAGTCATTGATTTGCACAGTTAATAAGTCATAAACCAACTGGGAGCGATATGACAAAATAATAACATATGCCCTGGTAATTGTGATGATGCATTTATGGTATATAGACACATTTTAGGTAATTCATCTATATAAACTTGTAATAAAACGGCATGAGAGCAGTTAAAAAAAAAAAGAAACACTATATTGTGCTTGCAGATCCAATGAGCAGGCGTTAACCTCTTCTCCATGGGACTGGGTCTTGGTGTTATGATTTAATTTTGTCCTCTGAGGACAGTGATTGGTGCCATTTAAAGTAAGCAGGCAATATCACGGGTGTGCTGCTGGTCATTCGTCACTGTCCGGTAGAGCTGCCCACACCGGAGGCACTCCAGTGACATTCATCATTCCAGAACTTTCATCTCGGGTCAGGCTGTGACACCTCCCTGACCTAATATTATTGAATCTTTTCTGCGCTTAAATATTTATAGTGTTTTAATTGATGTTCTCTTCCCAGCTATGGGGCACCCCTGCTGAGGGGCTCCACACCCCCGACTGAGCGCTCCGCTTCACCCTACGGAGCCTCCCACTGTGACAGAAGGGGGGGTGGACTCTCTCTTTGGCCTGGACTCTACCACCCGGCAGCAGTCGTCTGCCAATCTGTTAAACCACCAGAGAGAGACATAGTGAGAAAGTAGAGAGACCGAAAGAGACGTGCGGACGGAATGGAACAAGGGCAGATGGAGAGCCTGGGAACACAGGAAGCAGAGAAAACAGAAACGCTGGAGATGAAGAAAGCAAAGACTATTTAAACCAAATACTTACACCGAAAAAAAAAAATATTGTGCATGTTTTTATCACTCTGAAGTGATTCGTTTCCAAACTGTCTTGTATGACCACAAAATGGACCGGTATCACATCCAAAAACGTGTGTCCTCAACAGAGTCAGACCTGTTGCTGTGCTGTGATTCTAAACATGGATTCCACAATAACGATTAAGCCCATCTTTACCGCTCGGTCTGTGACTTGTATATACCGCCGTATGTGTACATGCTACTGCAGAATATCCAGCAATGGCCATTAGTTCCAGAAATTTGAACCGGCTGTGCCAACCCTGAGCTAGAGGCCAGCATTAGCAAGCCTTGAGCTGCAGTTCCTGAGAAAGCCCGGGGGATTCCGCCATTGTATCTGGTGTGTGCTGCGGCGTCTAGCTAGCCCCGCAGCTGATCAATAACGGCCGGAGTCAGGTTCAGACGGTTGCTCGGAAAAACAGGCCAGATCAGGGGACGTGCGCGGACCGGCCCCGGCTTCAGGAAACAGCGCCCGGACCCCGGTTATTGTAGTCTCAACACCTCCGCCTGCTAAACAAGTGGCCTTGCGAGCAGTAGCAGAGTCTTCCTCTCCTCCAGGATCCAAGGAAGGGCGGAGGGGCACCGTGAGGGCTTGAGAATGCCCGTCTTTGCTTCGTCTTCTCTCTTATTCCTACGATCCCTCCCCGCCTCGGTTTCCGAGAGATCGCACATCTACCGAATTTTTCATGCCCCCCCCCACCCCGACATGAGCGCTGCTTTCTCCAAACCCGAGTTCAAATTAAGAATTTATTTTAACCAGCGAGCGGCTGCGCTCGACACATGTCTGTGTCTCCTGATCAAAGGTGCGCACGTTGCTTTAGTGTAGCCTGGGAGAGCGATCACACACAGGAGGACATTAAGATTGAATAACCTTCACACCGACACCCACTTCTCATTATGGGTGCAAAAAAGAGGATTTTTTTAACAACAAAAAAAAAAAAAGACAGAGAGAGACGTGGAGAAAAATCACAAAAGCTCGAATCGCTCCACCCACACGCGAACCAGAAGGGGTCGGGAGAAACCCGGGGCCCCTGTCCACCACGCTGCCCCGATCACACAGGGCAAAGAGACGCTTGCTCTCCGACCCGGCGTGCCAACTGCGCCCCGGTCGCTGATGTCAGCACGGAACGTGCTCCCGGGCCTAGCGGCTGTTATGCGAGACCGGAGAGGGAATCATTTTTTCCGGCGCGCTGCCGTGACGGGAAACAGATGTACCGCTGCTCTGCACGCGTTCTTACGTAGCCACATGAGAAGCCGTGCATGTTAATGCAGCATTCAAGTCCATTCTGGCTAAGTTAGAATAGTCCCTGAAAGCTGGATCTTTGTGTCGGCGTTCGTGTTTAACGCAGGGAGGGGTTTTTGCTGTTGTTTACGCATTTTCTTTTTTCCATTCTCATTATTTAGAAATTGCTAGTACATATGGCAGCCAGATAACGTCAACCTATGACTTCATTATCCACTGCACAGTTCATCCTCTTCGTCCTCCTGCCGAGGGGGTTCAAATTGGTACCAGTGATTCATTTCCAGTGTGTTCTGAAAACACTAGCACTACCCACATTCTTTTATAAACACATCACAGAGCAGTATCTCAAAACCAGGATATGGGTTGTGTTTTCCAACTCCACCTGGTTTAGTCCTCTGCTCTGCTACACCCAGTTTGGGGTGGTGGTGACAGGACACACGCTCCACCGCGCTGTGCAGAGGAGCTCCAGGAGTGGAGCTGGAGAAGCGCCCCCCCCCCCACACACACACACACACACACACACACACTCCGCTGGATGTCTGGCTCCAGGGAAGCGGAGTGCAGCATGAGAAAGCCAAATCCCAAAGTGTAGTGAAAGCAGCAGGGGTTTCCAGAGAGCCCCAGCCCTAAAGCCATGCCAGGCAGGCAGTTTCACTCAGCACCCTCTGACTCGAAATGTATCGAGGTCTGTTCTAAAGCATTGCTTCTCAATTACACAGGAGATGCACAGCCGCAAAGTGCAGCCTTTACAGCAACTAATGCGGTAAACAAAACAGTAAACAATACATTTGCGCCTCTTCGAGACAGGAAAAGTGGCGAGGGGGGGTTAGCGCTTCTGGAATGCAAAGGGAATGCTGAGTAATTTAGTATGGATACTGTTACAGTCCTCTGCCTCGAGGAAGGCGGAGAGGAGAAAGACCTGTGCGAAGGAAATCAAAGCTATCAGAGTGAGAGCGAGACCCCCCACACTTCCTGCTCCTCCGCCGTGTTCTTGCAGGGAAGAGATCCACTATTGAGTGAAGCATCTTGCCATGCCATTAGTGCAGTCGCACAACAAAGGAAATGAATAATAGAGAGGCTGATTTCAGCAGAGCCAGCGGAGAGCAAGCCTCCTCGTCTATTCCCTCGCTTTTCCCTTCCTCTGGCTGCAGTCCATTGATCTCGTCCCTCTCGTTCTCTCGCACTCTCTACCGTTTTCTTTCTCTCGCTCACTTCCTCTCTCCCTCCCTCTGTCTCTGATTCTCTCCCTCTGCTTCTCCAATTCTCTCTCTCTCCCTCCCTCGCTCTTTCTCTCTCTCTCCCTCTGTCTACTTTGCAATCCAGTCCAAATGTCCTTTTTTTTTTTTTTTTTCCAAATACAAATCCGAGTCAGTCCACTCCAGTTTAGCCAAACCGACAGCCTCTTCCACAGAATAGCTCAAACCCAACACAGTCGGGGTGGAAAAAATGGAGAGCATAAAGGGGGGGGGCACAAGACGCATGTGGTTATAATTACAGCCAGGCAGCATAGCTGTACAGCCAAGCTGTGGATCTTAAACCCACTTGACTTTGGGAAAGGAATAGAATAAAAGAGTTGAGAGAGAGAGAGAGAGAGAGAGAGAGAGAGAGAGAGAGAGAGTGTACTGTCTCGTCAATTCAAGCAGACCACACTGCTCTGAGCAGGGAGAACACAATCTTAGCATAACTTCTCTTCTAGACACATGGCAAACAACTGTATGAGTGGAGAACTCCTTTCTTCCTCGTTCCTTCCTTCTTTCAACCCTTCCTTGCTTCCTTCCTTCCTGCCTGCCTCCTCCCTCCCTCGCTCACGCGCCCACTCCCTCTCTCCCTCCCTCACAGAACAGACTAGAAACATACCTGGAGGCCAGTTTAACAGCCTCTCAAAGCTGTGGCACTAAGCTGCCTTGACAGAAAACAGAAGAAATTTAAAACACAGAAACCGAGACTTAAAACCAGCATTCAAATCCACGTACACCACTGAACCGCAACCCCTAGCTTATAATACACAAAAACATCAATACTTGAGAGGTGAAACCTTTTGGCATACTAAAAATAATATAAACCATAATAAAAAAAAATATATTACAAAAAATCTCAGATAAAATCAACATAGATTAGGGCTCTGCTTGCAAAATAGCATATGCTCTCTCTGGATTTGACATCTTTTTAAATATATGCTAGAAAACATCCTTGATATAAAACCTGGCATCAAATGACTTGTAAATTAGTGTGGTAATTATCACCTAAAGTGCATTGTTAAACGCATGCACAATGCACTGGCCCATTAAAAGGAAGAAAAGTTGGATCTCTTAAGTTATTTAAGACGACATGCTTTTAAGAGGAAATGCACATATACCAATAAAATAACTGAAATACATAAATAAGTAGGTGTTAAAAGTAGGACTGTAGACTGGAGAAACATTGCTTTTATGGCCAGTGGTGACGAGTATGCACTGAGAGTATGGTCCAGGGTTATCTAGAGTTAACCCCTTCAGTGACTCATGCCGTGAAATGTCTACTAATGATGTAGAACACTGCAACATTCACTGTGAGCTTTGCTTTTTGTTTCAGAAAAATTGATTTCTTGGTGAAGTTAGAGGTCTACTGCAGGTCTACTGACCACTGCCTGGAAACAGTGCTTCTGTTAAAAGGTGAATACTGTATTGTATTATTTAATAATACAACAAGGCACTAACCACATTCACCTGCTGTTGTCACCAACGTGGCTTTTCAAATGTGAACTGATCACAAGCAGAGTGAAACAGGAGTACATTTACACTCAGTAGTCTCTGTAATTCAGAATGTCGTTCTGTAATTCACTTTTTTCAAATCTAGAGGCAGCTTCAAGATTGCTAATAATACATAAAACAAAGGGAAAGTTCATGTTATGCTAATGAGGTTGCGATAACTCATTACTTTCCATTCTTCGTTAGCCATATTAGCATTTTAGCATTACTGATTAGCATATTAGCATTAGTGATGTATTCCTTTAAAGCAGCAATTAATTTGCAATGTTGATGAAATGTGATTCAGTTGAATATGTACACGTACTTTTCCTCCACCTTTTCCTCTGTGGTACATGTGTAAGGGAATATAGCAGCATGATGAATCTGAATTTGACATAAATTGACACCTATTGACATTAATTCAATTTTAGGATCTCAATATTTGACCTTGTTGCGTGTTGCCGGTTTGTGTCGAGCGCAGCCAAGACTCTGTTGTTTACTGTTGTCACGGATACCAGCACGAGCTGCTGTTATGGTGGCCAGGCAGAAAATGAATCAGCGTCAACTCAGCCGACGACACTGGCAGGCTGCGAGGGGCTGCGGTCCCCTTTCCCCCCGGCTCAAGTCATCCATATCGGGTTTAAAATAACCACGCGTGGGCCCTAACCTTTCCACGAGACAAATGAAGAAGCTGCCCGCTCGTCCCGAGCAGGCCTCATTCACAGGCGAACGATGAGCGTGTGACCTGGATTACGCCGCGCCGCCTGGAGGCCAACGGTGTGTGCCACACGAGGTGACAGGAGGCATTCATCTACTAAAGCACCCGGCGAAAGAGCAAACGACGCGAGCAAGCGTGCACACACACACACACACACACACACACACACACACACACACACACACCTCCGCGCACACGCTCCTTGTGTGTGCGCGAGTACGCTAGCATGGCCATGCGTGTGTAAACAAACACGAACCACGGCGAAACTCATCAGCGGATGTTCGTATTAATTCGCAGAGTTGCTTTGATGAACCGTGTTGGCAGATGGATACTGAACACAGAAATAAACCAATGGTAACAGGTTGGTGAAACCAACAACAAAAGCCATATTAATGACATCATTTGCTTAAATGCAGAAACACAAACTGCATATAAATGTTTGGATTCTAAGCAAAAAAAAAAGTATTACCACTTAGAATGGCAGCCTGCCCTGGAGTGTGTGGGTCCTCAGTCACATTGTCTTCTACTGCCATGGAGAAAGAGAAAACACACACACACACACACACACACACACACACACACACACACACAAAGAATTAGACAACAAATAGGCCAACCCATAAAAACCTTGGCTAAACAATTTTTTCCTAATCTTTTAAACAGATCTTCTGTGTCATGCCGTTTTTACACCGATATTCGGGGAGAGCTTTTTCGGCACAACTTCGTGGGAGCGCTCAGGCCTGAGCTGGGCGAGAGTTCTCCTTCGTGCCCCTGCAGACGCGCCTACGGCCACCCCCATAAATCACTTATCGAGTTGAGTAATAACACAATGAATTATGAGAAAAAAAAATCTCCCCGCCAACTTCTCAGCACATTCAGTGGCCTGCTGTCCGACATATGAGTAACTCATTGACTTGCCTCCCAGTGATACACTAACAGTCTAATCGCAAACTCCAGAGCCACAGAGAGATGTGGGCACTCAAAAAAAGAAAAGAAAAAGAAAACATAAGTCAGAATAGAAGCTGGTTGCCAAAAGTAACGTCTGCGTCCTCTCCAGGTGTTACGGCAGGCTTGGTGCACCCTCATCCCCCACAGCTCTTCAGCTTCCTGTCTTTCCATGAGTTGAACCAAGTCTGTGCTTCCCAGTGTTTCTCAAGCGCTGCTGGGAAGCTAGGCGCTCCACAAACGAAACCTGGCCTCTCCTCCCCCCTCCTCTTCGTCCTCCTGCTCATCTTCCTCGAGTCCGCCGTTTAGGCAAATTCATTACGCGACAATCGAGCGCGTGACCGTACACCTCGCGCGCCTGCTTCATTAGCGGCACCCCCCTCCCCAGCTGAAACGGGACGCGCGCCGGTCCGCATGTCAGGTGCGGGGAACTAAATGGATTTTAGCAGCGGGACGAGAACAAAAGACTCCCACCTGCTCCACGGAAAATGAGGGTCTCCGGGAGGAGGCTGGCGCTCCTCGCCACTCCGCGCCCACCGCCGGAAAACTCGGCCTCCATTATGTCTCTTCTATCTACCCTTTCATTTCCTGAGCGTGGTGAGTGGAAGCTCCGACAAGAGGACCCTGCTGGGGGCGAGCCAGCGACGGGCCGGGCAGGAGGCTGTCTTGAACAGAGTCTTTTAAAAAGCCCTCCATTTGCCATAATTAAGTCGGAGGCCAGTGGTGCTGGAGAAGCCGGGCTGTGTGCGGAGGCAGCGGGGGGCGGCAGGGCCGCTGGGACTGACTCCCTCTCCTCCTAAAAGCTCCACGGGATCTTGAGTCAAAGCTTGGCATGGAGAGAAATCAAAATTGTGACTGGTTGGATCATTACAATGCATCCCCACCCCACCCCTTAACTTTCATTTTTATTTTTTTTTTGGGGGGGGGGTTGCCACGTTAGCGGCATTGTTAAGACGACCGCAGCCATTCATAGTCGACAAGAAATCTCATTTATTGCGAAAGAACCTTTAGAGGAGATCGCTGCTCATTTTGATGGACGCTGAAGAAATTTGTCGGAATTTTTTTTTAGCAATGTAGAAGAGAAAACACTAACACAAGTACCTCAAAACTAATGCTCATATTTTTGTACAGTCTGCTGTGTCTGGGGAAGAAACCAGGGAGCCAATCTACCTCTTGAGTCATCACCAGCAAGTCTTTAATACCGAGACCCGCTTGACTACCAGATATTCCCATCCAAGACAGACGTGCAGCTGCGGCACCATCTCCTGAGCTAAATGGATTTCTCTGTCACTGCAGAGGACTGTGCGTGCAGGAGCTTTTCGGTCTGGACAAGAGGAGGTTTCTTAATAAATCCCCCTTTGTCGAGCGGGGGGACCCAGGCGAGGGGAGTTCATATTTTTGTTTTGATTACCGTCCCTGTCGGTACGACCCGAAGAGTTCAGGCAGAAAATTCGCTCTAATGGCACGATCAGAACTTCTGCGGTATGGCCGCAAAACAGTCGTTTGTCACCGCAGCGCTCTCATTAAAAAAAAAAAAGTTTCGGCTATTTAAACTGAACTACGCGTCTCGGTCTCTTAGGAATGCTGTTCTTATACACACTACATAAATTCCCGCTTGGTTGGATGTTGTAATCGTCTGTCCTGCTGGGCAAATGATTAGTCATTAGCAAGGACAACAAATATCAAGAAGACAGGGCAACCTGCCATACCGAAACAGATCAGTAGGCTCCAGCACACGACTCCGCCTTAGCGCGGCCACGCGCCAGGATGCCATTGAGGAGTAGCTCACGTGCGTAGAAGAGAACGCTTTATTCAGCGTTCTGCTCCATGACCGTACGGGGTGCAGAGTCAGAGGGAGTGGATCAAAGCAGAAGGGGCAAGAACAGAGAAACCGGAAACGTCGCACTGGGAAATCCAGCGACGCACTGCAAAACAACTGCAGTTCACTGGGAAATCCAGTGACGCGCTGCAAAACAACTGCAGTTCACTGGGAAATCCAGTGACACTGCAAAACAACTGAGTTCACTGGGAAATCCAGTGACGCACTGCAAAACAACTGCAGTTCATTGCTTTCGTTACTGTAAATACATTACGCAATCATGAGCCATAACTATGTGTGCAATCCATGTGTGCTTCTATGCAAGCAAGGTCACGAGGTGACAATAAAATAAAAACGAGATGGCGTGGACCACAAGGAACCAAATACATATAAACGTGCACAGATACAGTACGGTAGGTTATGTATCTTACGGCTGCACAGCGCAAGATACAATCTGGCATATATATTATTACTACTTACTGCCACTATGAAATACACTGAAATAAAAAAAAAAACGAAAAAAAAAAAAACTGTTGACAGGACACAGATAATAAAACTAACCTGAAATTGTTTGGGGGATTCTTTTTATTTTTAATAACTATTTACATTTGTTGGATCATGGGAGGTGACTCATCAGGACACCCACGGAACACTTATCTGGAATGTCGATGAAGCTAACAGCACTTAATAAACAGTGGTTGGGACAAGCTCGCTGACATATCGCAATAATGACTAATAAGTTACATATTTCGTTGTTTCATATGTGCATAAGCACACACACACACACAGAATGCTGCGTGAGTAAGCCCCTGCATGAATCATTTTTGGGGACACCGATGATATTTGTATTTGTGCTTGGTTTTATTTCTGAGGATGAAAGTGCTGCCTCACACATGCAATTTACACTGCAGCCAAAAAAGGAGGGAAAAAGGAAAAACAATGAAGCCACCAAACAGGCCTCCTTTATTCTCCCAACACACTGCCCTTCTTCACGCCATCTGACTAGCCTCCCGAAACTGAAGACCAAGCCCTGAAAAACAAGGCCCCGTCTGAACTGAGAGGTCAAAACTCGGTGGCATTTGAGAAACACTGTCCTTCACAGATCCTTCATTACAGTCTCGGTGCATCACGCTAGATGGCTCTGCTGATGATCTGTGAATGAATACGTTTAAATTAAGCCATTCGAAGCTAAAATAAGCTAATCCAGGGCTTTGGAGACTTGCTGGGTCTCTCACCTGCCGCTTCCTCAGAGGTGTGTTTTCAGGCCCACGAGTAGGCTACGTAATGGCACCTGGGATTCCTGCTAACAGAATACAGTTATTTGTACCGCAGTTAGTTTATTTCTTTTATCTGCACGGCTGGTAGTCCTACGGGTCGATTAAAGTTTGATAAAACTACCCGTTACGTTAACTTTGACCATACGAAATTCCATTTTTCACAAGGCATCTTAACATCCGTGTCTTATTGCTAAATATAACAAAAACGAAGCCGCTATGTGATCCTGCAAAGACCAACTTTTAAATCAGTCTTTGAGTTGAACCAGAATCTTCAAACGAGCCATGAGCACGGCATCATGCTAAAGGTAGCAAACTGCAAAACAGCCCTCGGTGTGATTAACCGCAGCCGACTGCTCTCACCAGCCGTATCATCGCTGGACTCGTGCAGTAATTCCTTTTCAAAGAGGTATCCTCAGCAAAGAGCCCACCGGGGTAATAGGCAGCAAGCCCCCTGCCTCCCGCCGCAGAGACGAGCAGAGATATTCTGCTCCAGATAGCTAGGGACATTAGAGCTGCTGCACGGCAGAACAATGGGGCTGTCCTACAGGCCGGATGGCCGCGAGCGAGGCCCTCATCAGGGGAATCAGCACTCAATTTAGAGCCGGTCACGACGGGTCAGCCCTCCTCAATTAAGACTCAAAGCTGAGACAGGGAAAACAGGACGAGGCCGACATCCTGACAAGTGGCTATTGAATTCGGGGACATGCTGTTAAAGGAATAAATCGACCAAAATCAAACTGGCTTTTGAAAACGGCGCTTATAACGAATGTCAGGTAGTAGCCTTCAATTAGCATTATGCAAATTAGATTAAGTTAATTGGTGTCTAGTGCAGGAGTAATCTTAGATTGTAAATTACATCATGAATTATTTATTTGGAAGGATATGTTGATCGATTAGTTCACAATGTTTTTCTATTTTTTGTGTTGTAATAATGTTTAATAAAATCTCATAAAAACTTTCAAAAACCAATAAAAAGCAAACAGAAGGGAACGTGAACTTTAAATTGTTGATTCTAAATGCTAATTTTATCCAACAAAAGCAAAAAACACATTAAATTAGCAATACCATTAATAATTAATACAAATCTCAACTGCACCCATAACAATGACAGCAAAATATTTGAGCATATTTGTTAAGATGATAATTGCCTGACAGACTACAAATTATGCGATTATGTGCACACTCACAGCCAGAGCAGTGAGAGACAGGGAAAACGACCAGAGACAGTCACCAACCAGGACCGAAGAATAAAAAGAAGAAAGGGAGAAATCGGCCAGCTCCCGAGACACCCCGAACAACTTACAGAGGCAAGTGTCAGGAGAAGTGACAGCTCGGCTAATGGGATTTTTTATGCTTCCCTGACAGTTATATTAATGATAATGATAGCCACATTTTTCTGTTATATTAAAGAACGCTGATGAGGTTGTTATCACAGCCATCCAACAGTGAACAGAATACACACCTATCAACATCTTAAAGCGTCTGCTATTCAGAGGCTGATCTTTATCAGGTCCCAAATACAATAACTGACATTTAACTCGGAAGGACCTTTAAAATTGCCTTGACTGTTTTATGCATGAACTGCTCGCAATTTCTACAGAGTCACCAAAATAACTTTTTCAAAAATTATTTTCTTAATTAAAATCTCCTGATATCTATATTTAGCACAAGCAGAACAGAGCTCTCTCTTCCGCTTCTCAGAAAAAGGGGGCTTTGTGATCATCTACACACTGCCATGACAGCCCAATCACGATGATACAAACTAACAGAAAACTACAGTCTTAATCATGAAAGACAATCAACATGAAGCAATAGTTTTGAATTCATGCACTTATTAAATTTAACTGTATTAGGTGTGTCCTGGGGATTAAACTATGGCCTTTACTTCTGCATTAAATATATATATATATATATATATATATATATATATATATATATATATATATATATATATATATATATATATATATATATGCAACCTCCATATCAGGTGGAACCCTGTCTTATAATAAGTTTTGAAGTTCACAGAATAAGACGGAGAAATAAAGGTGAAGTTCATGTGGATCTATGACAGTGGCACTATGACTGCTGATGGTTCATATTCTTAGCTGTGCAGGCTCCATTCCGGGAATGCGAGAGCAGGTATTCGAGACCCAGGCAGGGTATCAGAGCTGTATATGACAGAGGAATGATTTCATGACACCCAAGCTGCAGACGCTAAATGGTGCTGAAAGCATATTTACGTATGCAGACCTCCCTTGAAACATGCCAGCCAATAAATGCATGCTGGGGCCTGTGGGAAAGACATTGACGGACGTGTGCGCGTGCATGGGGGTCCGGTGATCGGACACCACAGCCACGTCTCAGAGAGCGAGAGAGGGAGAGAGAGAGAGAGAGACGTGGCAAGCCTCTTTCGTGCCAGAAAAAAGCACTGAAACCACTCTGGCTGGTCTCGGAAACAGCCTGACAGGCGGCGGGCGTGCGAGATGCTGATAGGCAGGACTTGGGTAAATGTCAGGCGCGGCACTTGAAGTGTTTGCATACAGGAGGATGATGCATGGCCTTGGCCTGTAGCGTTTACGGCCCCCAGCAATAAGCACCGTCGTTTCTGCTGCAAACACTATGCAGAGATGGGGCTTTGTGTAAGGAAGTAGACTATGAATATACTCTTTTTTTTTAAGGAAGGATGGGTGGGGTGGCAGGGGGTCGACCCCCAGCAGGATCTGCTCACATATCCTCGGACAAACTCCCAGGCTGAGTCAGGCACTGGGGGGAGGGGGCAGATTTGGACTGAGCTGCTCTGACTCTCTCCTGCACCTCTAGGTGCTCTGTTTGGCGCGCTCTGCCTCTCTTCCATCTGGGCTTTCACCTGGAGCCTGGCCGACACATTCCTCCACTCCTCTTCCCTAGACACAGTTACCGGGATTCAGCCTGCAGTGCCAGAATACCGAACGCAGAGGGGAAGTGACGACTGCTGCTCTCAGAACAGTGCAGTCTCATAACTGTCGAACTGACACCGAGACCTGACATTTGTACCCGGGGATCATATTTCCTGACAAACATACAATTCGTCCAGTGGCTCCATTACTACTAATTAGGCAAAGAAAATCCTGTAGACCACGCGGTCCACAGAAATGTTCGAACGTACAAGCCCACAACTATAAAGCAACCGGTGCGGGTTCTGCTGAGCATGCTGCCAAACGCCACACTTAGCAGCCTAACTCAACGCAGCAGCGCGGAGCCGATGTCTTCAGCCCCGTCAATGCGCTGTTTGCAGCAGGAGAACAACACAGCTTGCATTGCATATACAGAAAAACAGAACTACATACAAAAATGTCCCTGCAGATCTTTGGAGGAGGGGGGAACCAGACAAAAAAATTATTGCCCTGTTGGAACAAACATGTCACCACTAAATGTAAAAAGCAGATGCTATTACTTCAAGCAAATATAACTACATAGTGTCTGCTTTTATATGTGTATGTATATATATATATATATATATATATATTTTTTTTTTTTTTTTCCTTCTAATTGGTAGTGTCCACCACTGAAGGGATGTGTGTGAGAACAGAAAGGATAAGATGTGAGTGCATTCATATTCTCCCCTCCCTGAGGTATTGATTTAAAATGGTGGCTGAAGGAATACACTGCAGACCGTGTAATCTTCCTTTCAGCTGATGACTTCCGAGAACGAACGGCGGGCGAGAAAAGGGGCCATGCAGACCACAAGCTGAGAATGTGAAATTGTGGACAATTATTTGCTGAGCAAAATACAAAGGCTGCCAGATGAACTGGAGCTTAGCCATGAATACCAGTGGCTACCCTCAAAGGCTACAAGAGAGGGGGGGAAAGTCTGCATTCTATTTACTTTACACTGTGTGTGTGTGTGTGTGTGTGTGTGTGTGTGTGTGTGTGTGTGTGTGTGTGTGTGTGCACGCGTGCTTTATTAAGCTGAAGTCTTAAAAGTCTTTCAATTCTGTCTTGTGCTGAGATAGTTAAAATGTGTATCAATACAGGAGGACATTTTATGTGTAATGGGATCAAACAGATCCACTTTCTCCCACACGGTAATCATCACGCCACGCTGGCGTACCTAGGAAGGGCTCCTGTCTGGTTCAGCTAAAGATCAACCACCCATGAATCTACACCGCGCACGGTTCCTCTCACCCCACTCGACGGCTCCACTTTTGAAAAGGAACCTTTGGACCAAGAGGTACCACTGAGGTTCTGGCCCGTTCTACTGTCACTTTTGTACCAAAAGCGCGTTCCCCCTTCAAAAGTCAGCCTGTTCTAGGATTCGTGTCACGTGGTGTGGCACTCTAAACTTACATTCCATCAGGCCGCCCGACACCCGAACTCGCGCATCCCTCTCGGTCCAGATACCTACAATATTCCAGGGACTGCATTCCAGCACACACGGAGAGGACATTGGAGAGGGGGACCAGAGCGAGACCCTCCTCGATTCCCGTCATGTTCTCTTGCTAGGATAATTATAACCAACAAAGTTGTTCCAAGAGACTGTTGGGCATTTTGGCTGTTAGAGTGAAATGATGCAATACGCATAGCTTACGCAACGTTCTCGACCAATATCTCATACTCGGACCACATCTAAGCGCGTTCGTTGTCTTCAGAGGAAGGACCAAACGGTGCACGTTAAGCACAGACTACAGCCTATGCATGCAGTTCCGAGCGCAAACTAGGGACGGTTGCGTGTCTGCAGTTGTGCCAAGCTACTAAATTCGGTTCGTCTCCACCTGGAAACACTCGTCTTACAGGCAGCGAATGTCACTTACCTTTCAGGGATCTTGGCTTAGCTTGCTTGCGGCGCGACATCCTATAGAAAACCGCAGAAGTCGCTCAGATTTGCTCTGATAAATTGCATTCAGTCTGAAATGAATATCCTGCTGAATTCTCACTGCCAACTAAGCCCGTGACGTTAAACATTACAGATCAGTTCGTGATGCTCAAATCACGGTTTCGGTTTTGAAGAGGGACGGGTTGTGTAAAATCCAAATTTTCAACAGCCTACCTATTTAGTACAAAATCGGTGTCGGGAAAAGTGTTAGAATGGAACTCGTGGTAAATCCGTCACGCGCATCCATCTCCTAGCAGTAACTATCACGTGCGGAGAAATACGCGATTTCGAGCAATTATATGATATGCTATTTCGCTTATGCCTTTAATCTTGCAATTGCGTGAGAAAGACATCAGCAAACGCCCGCTGCGAAGGAGCAAAAAAAGGAACAAAAACAGAAGAAAAAAAAACCCGACGGAAAAAAAATACTTTTTTCTTACATTGCCAAGTACTAAAAACTAATTCAGACTCTCCCTTTTCTCACTCCTGTTGGCTATTCGTTTAGCTACGAATCGGGACTGAGTCTGTGTCTTAATTGCTGTTAAAAGAGGAGGAAGAGGCAGAGAGAAGATGTGAGCTCCCTCCTCATCACAAACCTGCAAGGTCTTGGACTGCGCTGTCGCTCCGGTAGTCCACATAATAATGGAAAATGGAAGCAAGGCCCCCAAAGCCATCAGGATGGCTCCAGAGGGGGCCCCTACCCCGCAGGGACTCGCTCTGTACGTAATCACTGAGGAAATCATTGTCAGCCTGCCTGCACTCACACACTGACAGAGAGGCATGATTAAAATCCGCGGGACTGCGGCAAAACGCGGACGCGCGGATGGCGCCGGATCCGGAGCCGCAGCTTGGCTCGCTCCCACTCGCTCCCACTCGCGTTAGGCAGACGGACTGGTCCCCCTTCTGGTGGGAAAGGCTCAGCATGCACACCGCGGCCGGAGCCGGAGCCGGTGACACTTCACCTGTAAATGAGCCGGCGCCGTGCTGCATGGTAACGCAAGTTAAAAAAAAATAGCTTAAAAAGGGGTAAATATTCGGTTCGTGTTCATATTCATTCGTTTCATAGACCTCATTAAACTGTGCGGAGCAAAACAAATGTAGTAAAGGAATCCACGCGTGCGTGGTTTTCATGTTGAATTCATATCGAAAGCTTTATATTTTAGAAGATTACGCTTAACGTAGTCCCGGACTCGGATATGTCCGCGCAGACTTTGAAGGGGGTAGACAGTAGAAATGTCAATAACTTTAAATAACGTCCTTATTAGTGTACATTGAAATAATCACTGATAAAAGCAGTTAGCAAATATTACGTTGTAACATGGATTTATCAAGACTATAGACTAACGGCGTACGCCGTTTGATGAACCGGTGCGGTTACGGTTACGGTTCCTCCGTGCACTGAGCGCTTTGAGTAAAGTCTTCACTTAACCGTAGATATGACGACTGCCGTCTTGACTTTCCGCTGGATGAGTTTGTTCTGAACTTTATGGTAAGCCAGAATCTTTCATTATGGTCCCCAAGCCATTATAGAAAAATATTAAAATGCACATCAATTGCACGTAAAGCATGTGGACGTTTGACGTGTCATTAAAAGACCTTTAGAAATAATCTGTTGGTTGCGGAAACGCATTACCATCTGATAACAACCCACCCTCATTACACTTTATTATTGCGCGAATCGTGCTGTTAACTTTTCCAAAAATGCATATGCCCACCCCTTTTAATATGTGAAGTCGGTGTGAACCGCAGCGTGGGTAAGGCTGGATGCTGGATGCGCGTCTCAAAGCTCCAGCTCAACTCACCTGTCCAGGCCTTACTCCCCACCCACGTGAAAATGAGAGCCAGGAAGGGCCGCCTGCGGCGGGGCTCACACTCTGCTCTCACCCCTGAGGACTGCTATATCACTCTCCCCCTCACCCACATCCAAAGGTTATTGTATTAGGACTGGAGTTTAACCTAGACGCCACCCAGTGTCCTGCTGCCCACAGATACATGATATGAGTGAGAAATGTGTGATTTGGAGGGTCTGCACCAAGGTTTTTGGGATTCGGTCGAAAAAGCGGTTTATAAGAGCAATGGAATTGTAAGAGATGTCAAAGTCAAAGTTTCTCCATTCACCACCATCAGTAGAAAAAAAGATGACCATAACGCTGGAGATGGTCTTAATCAAGATTTGCTCTTAGAGCAAAAATACTGTTTAAGGCATTCAGTCATCCATTGCAAATATATTTGACTTCCTCACTGCGTGACCCATAGGCTCTTTGTTAGCACGCTCACTGTGATCCACCAGAATTTAGTTGGTATCACAAAATGTTTTCTAATAAGCTAAATTTCTTCACTGATACTCCACATCATTTCTGACCCATCCCAAAGGCCATCAGGACATTCCAAGTTTGCTCTCAAGATCAATCAGAAAAAAGAAGGAAAATACCCATAACAACCTGTAGGAATCCAAGACATCCAAAATGTTCGAGTATTAGCAGTGATGAACTCTTTAAGCGTGTTTGGCTGAGATGTCTGGCCATTATCTTTGTATTATCTAAGAATTTTGACAATCATTAACTCAATTTATTCTTAAAAACATTTGCTAATCAGGTGTTCAATGCTGTCGTCAGTGAGGCCAAAATCAGGACAATGATCCCGTTTCTTGATGTGATATTTTTACTGTATTTTATTACTTTATTTTTCAACTGGGTAACCGTTTTTCATGTAATAGTCGTGTGGTAATTTCAGAATTGGAGAAGTAATTTTCATACAATAGCGTTTCATTGTTTTGTCAACTGTCATCTTACTTTATCTCAACATGTTTTGGGTTTTTTTCTGCGTGAAAAATTGCCAGTTGCTTTGCCTTCAGGGCTGTTTTTTTAAAAGACAGCTTAACTGGAAAGTTATGACCTACATTGTTGTCAGGATTTTTCACTTTATTGAATATAATCTCACACCTATTTTCATAATACCCTTAAAACCTGACAGGCGTTCTCACACCTCAGTGTGAATTCCCAACCCGCCATATGACAGAAGCAGCAAATGGAAGAACATCACAGAAGAGCAAAGATTGATATGCTTTGCTTTATTGCACCGTTCAAAGTGGTTGCAGGATGTAAACATCTGTTTGTAGGCCTGTTGCACGCCGTCAAGGGGTCTCGGTCGTCTTCCTCTTCAGAGTGAACTGGGCCCCTGCTCCCAACATGCTGTCAAGCTACATCCCCCAGTATGAGGCACCTCAACCATCCGCCTCCGAGTTCCCGGTCCTAGCCCCTGTTGTTCCCGCTCTCCTGCATGCAAATCAGCGAAAAGACAAACACAAACAAAGAGTGCTTCCCCTGCACGCTCGCGGTGGGTTTCCGTCAGCTGCAGAGTCGGAGAAGCTAACCCAGTGTGGAGAGGGACCCTCGGTGCAAACGCCTGACACCAGCCCTGATGCAGTACCATAGCTCAGGCCCGATGGAGGCTCAAGGCATCGACGTTTTAGTGGCCGTGGAGACGCACGGTTCTTGTCGTCGGCCCCATTTGGACGTGGGCGGCTTTGTGGAATTTTGTCTGGTGTGGCACTGCATACATTTGCAGTGTAACTAGGTTTTTGCTTTAGTTATGTAAATCTTAGAAATTAAGAAACATTAGACAAAAGATCACCAAAGATAATGACTCTGAATGGGGATTTTGTCCATTGCATTTTCATCAGATCCACGGCGCGTTCGGCACACATGAAGTTCCTCGGTTCCGTGTGACTTGGATATCTTGAAGTCATTATCACTTTACTTGACAGATGTGTTTTTTTCACTCTGCCTTCGCTAAACCCAGTTAATGTGTTCCTCCAAAATAAACTTGTTTCTTGCCAGAATAATGATAGCTGAAGGCCTGGCACTGGGGCTCGCAGGCATAACCCTGACTTGCCCCCACACACGCGGGAAAAAACACAGTACATTTTATACTGCTTGCCAATTACACACATTCAATTGGGCCCAAGATGCAAACATGCATTTGCTAATACATGAACACACACACACATATACCATCACACACACACACACACTTGACTTCGCCTCATTAAAACTCATCTACTAGAACTTTGAGATCTGAATGTCTCCCAGGAGAAAGGGTTCTACATACATCTGCGGGAACCGCCGAACACTCTCTCTCTCTCTCTCTCTCTCTCTCTCTCTCTCTCTCTCTCTCTCTCTCTCTCTCTCTCTCTCGCTCTCGCTCTCGCTCTCGCTCTCTCACGCTTGTAATTACAGAGCCAGCATGGATGCGCGACCCTGAGAATAAGGCCTTCTCCTGAGGGGAGTCCCACGGCAACGGCAGGCCCACCGTCCGGACCTCTGGGGAGGTGGGGGGGGGTACAGACTGCCTCATCTCTCCTCTCCGATGCCACCCACACCAGGCAGGACGGGGTCGACGGCGTGCCCCCATCACCGCAGGAGGCCTCCCTGGAGACGCCGCGCTCCGCTCACAAGCCGAGCTCCCGATGCTTCAGAGAGACACAAGTAATGTTGGGAAAAAAAACACACAAAGGGGAAAAACAAACTATCACGCCGCTGAAGGCTTGAAGGAGAACCAAGGCATCCAGCCACAGCGAGCAGTGGAGATCCGGAGTCTAACGAGCGGCAGACGAACACTGGAAGCTGGCGTGGCTGTGGGTGAGCTGGGTTTTACCGTAGCTCTCTAACAAAGCCGTCGTCTTTTTGTTCTGCTCTGCCATGCCACACTCACGCTGGGCATAAAGGATTTGGTTAAATTTATACCAAACACACATCATTGGGCTTGGCTGTGATTCAGTTTTTGATAGTTTTTCCACTCCACTATTTCCAAGTGCTCAAAATCAATAATTTCAGAGGAAACTATTGCACAGCTAACAAAGATCATTGTATATGTGAGCTAACGCATTCTGCCAATTGCAGATTGGTAAGAGTGTATGTTTATCACTAGGAGTTCAAGACTAGGAGTGCACTAAGACTAGGACTAAGACTGCATGGACAGTTTTGCTTAATGGGCATAGCATTGCGTAGGACTTGGTTTGTATGAGATACAAGGAAAATTGTTCTCACTTGTTACAATTCATAAAAATTATAACAGCAGGTTGAACATTGTCCTTCCTCAAAATACTTATTACAGAATAAATGTAACAGCCATATCCAAAATTTCCAAGTTGGTATGTAAATTGTAAACACTGAAATGTTATCAGTATTTCTTTGTGTTGGGTAATATATCTGAAACTAACATCTCAGTTGTGCCTATACCAAAACAGAGACCTTCATAGCATGGAAAAATGCTCAGATATTATTACTGTAGTTGTTGTTGTTGTTTTAATTTATTATAATGATAATAATAATACTAATAGTAATAAAAATAGCTAGCTTTATTTGTATACAACTGTTTTTTTAAACATGGTTTTCATGATGCTTTACAATAGGATACAATAGGGCAATATTATACAAGGTGGATCTGGTGGAGAAACATGGAGACTCATTGTTCTTGCAGCTATGGGAGCTTCTACCTCATCAAATATGACAGGCTTTGGATGTGTAATGGACAGAATTACAGTGGTGGACTCTTTGAAGTATTGGATTCTGTCCTGGTCGAACCTGTCACTTGAGACACTCACACAACAAAACCCAATGACATGCAGAGTTTTGGAAGCCACTGCAGAGCAGTGTGAAATGTTTTAATAAAGTTTTTTTTAATAAAGTACATCGTAACGGAGGCTGGGAGGAGAAGCTGAGAATGGAGAGGACTTGGCAACCCCAGTTCACCGGTGTTTTTGTTGAGAAACCGCTCTAACCTTTCTCGTCCTTTGAAACACACCTTGTAGACACGCTGGAGAAAAACGAAGCCCCTGCTTGGTCCCGCTAGCGATGCGTGGCCCCTCCCCCGTGCAGTGGCTGACCCCAGCCTCCGTCAGGCGTGACCTTCCAGGCAGAGCACTGCTTTGTCCATCGCCCACCCCCCCGCTCAGATCCCACACTGGTCGTTAGCGTGGCGGTGTCATCAGACAGAGGGGTTTGAGCCAGTGCGCTGGGAGAGAGAGACTAAGAGTGGAGAAGAGCGAGAGAGAGAGAGAGAAAGAGAGAAAGAGGGGGAGGAAGAGAGAGAGAGTGATAAAGGAAGTGGGAGAGAGAGACAGAGAGAGAGAGAGAGAGAGGGCTCCTGGCACACCAGTGTCTGCTGTGCAGGTTGACATTCAGGGCTGGCTGATCTATGGGGGCAGGGAGACCGTGTCCTTGCTCAGGGTCCTCGGCAGAGCAGACGAGCAGGAGAGCTGGCAACTTCTCCAGCTCTTGCCTGGCTCCTCATCTCCTTCTGTCCCAGTGTGCTTTCACCGAGCCCAACCGCAGATTTACTGCTCCGTGAGGCGAGATGACCAGGTGTAGGCGAGCCATCCTGTTCACCTGCAGACATAACACCTTTAAGGAAGCAGAATCTGCAGCGCGTCCCTGGTGGAGACTGATTTTAGACCAACGTTACGCTCAGCTGTTCAAATAACAGCTTTGAAATGTGAGGACATCACCGTGACACTGAGCGAGTGTTACTTTTAGTGACAGCAGTATTGGAGAGTTTAAGTAAACGTGGGTCTTTAAGCCAGTTCCTTCTGTTCCAGACCTACACGTTTAACTTAGTCACATCAGTGTAACGCAAGCCTTTGTTTTGCGATGTGTGGTGACTGGTTTAGGAACAACCTCACTGGGAAGATTTGGCAAAACGAATGAACAGTGTCTCCACTGCACAGTAATACAGCACATCAAGCACAGCCGGCTGCTGGCTGTGGTTTTAGGCAAAACTTGGGAGCAGCATACATGTTTGCTTCTTATTTCAGCGCCAGCACAGTGACGTATTATTACAGCTTTAACAATAACAAATCGCCTGTTATTTACTGCAGATTTCAGCTGTTCACGTCGCAAAGAGAGTCCAACATTTATAGAGAAAGTGGCCAAAACGATCGTGTCATTAGAGTTGGAAGAATGAGGAGAACGCCTGACTGAAAGTTGTGTTCACTGAAGAAACATGGGAACATTTAAGAGTAGATGTGCCAAACACAGTGGTCTAAAACAACAGCGGATCAGCTGAATGTCCATGACTAGGTCTAAACCACAACTGTGTGCCACCAGCTTCATAAAGCCAAAATTATAGGGCTTGCATTTGAAAACAACTTGGACAAAAACGATGTTTAAAAAGTCATAACCTAGTGTAATGCGCAGAGCCGTTATAAGTCCGAGCACTGTAGGAGAACACTGAGAATCTAGTGTTCTTCAGAGGAAGGGCAGTTGTTTCCAGCTCCCAGCTGGGCAATGTGGCAGCATGCTTTCTCTTACAATTTCCCACCTGAAATTGGTCAAAACATATAAAACTCTGAAGATGCTCTGAAGACAGTAACCAACAGCCAATAAACAATAGCCACATATTAATGAGATTCCCTTCATTTTGCCCAGCCTGTGTGTATGCCTTGTCCTAAGTATATCTCAGTGTGTGTGTGTATGTGTGTAAAGAGGGCATTATGCCAGATCGCAAGAAAGCCCTGGTCCACTGTCTGGCCCCATACACATTACTCATCCCTTCTTTCCTCACTACCTCCTGCTGCCCTGACAACAGCACGAACCCCTCCTCACCTCACGGCCTTCATCCCCTGCTCCCTCCCTCTCTCTCTATCACTCTCTCGCCCTCTCTCCCTGGACCACAGAGACTGTGTTAATTAAAGGAAAAGGTTAATGCTCTGGGGGTCCGGAGATCCTGCGTTCAGGGGGGACCCCTGGCATGTGCTGCCTAGTGTGCTGTGTCTCCCTCTCTCTCCCTCTCTCTCTCTCTCTCTCTCTCTCTCTCTCCCTCTCTCTCTCTCCCTCTCTCTCTCTCTGCAGACCTCCAGCTGTGAGCTGTGTGGAACAGGCTGTGTGGATGGCGGTCTCAGGACCACCGCTTCCTGAAACCTGCACTCAATCACGCCTCTCCCGCGCCTTCACTTCCAGCGCTGAAGTCATTACACTTAATTAAAGGCGAGGAGCTGCCTTTACTCGAATGATTTGAATAAAATCGATTGCTTCGAGGTATTTGAATTGCTCCGAGTTTAGCTGCTCAGCTGTGGATCTAATCAGCCTAGCAGAAGTTACACAAACACATTCATTTAGAGCAAATGAAACAACTCCAAGCGGTTCCTCTCATTTTTTGCTCAGCTTAATTTCTCGTGGTGTATGGAGGCTGTGTGACGGCTTCATTCGTGGGGGGGGGGGTCCGCAGTACCGGCTCCCTGGCTGGACTCTGCCAGGCCTGGAGAGAGACGCTCATTAGAAAAGCAGCTTCCTCACATCAGCACGGCTTTCTGACAGCGTCCGACCACGGCCAGGTCACCCAGGACGAAGTGTCAGAGAGGAAGAGCGATTGCAGAAGTGCAGGGAGACAGAGAGAGAGAGAGATAAAAAGGGACATCAAAAGAAGGGGTCAGGGTTGGTAGACAAAACAGCTGCCGCATCAGGGCTTCGGATACTCGGGCTGAAATAGAAAACAGGCTTTCAATGGGGAAGTGTGAAACCTTTTGTCAGGTTTCACACTTTAGATTTTTTGTAAAAGTAAAGTATTCTTGTTTTCCAGTATTGAGTTCAGGACTGTGGAAGTGGAAGTGGAACTACGGGTCACTGTGTAGTTGAGCTTGGGGCGATATCTCATAACCATTCTCTAATTTATTACTATTACATTTTTGTGGTTTTATGTTTGAATCTCAAAACTGACAACAAATAAACAACATCCTCAGTGTAATTTCTGAATAACGTTTATATCACATAATAATAGATCTAGGGTACGACACACCCAAAGGCCATGACTGCCATGTAGCACCTGATGAAACACAAACACTCACAGAGAGCTCGCTTTTAATGACTGTAACATAGCCTAACATAGTAAGGACACTACACCTCCCTTACTGTCAAACTTCTGTCCATTTCGGGGATTTTCACAGGACTCCTCCACGGAAAGGTTAGCGCATGTCTAAGACGCCGCGCTCACACCAGGACCGGGCTGTGTAGCAGCAGTCACAGACTCGTGCTTCCCGAGTAGTTCGCCACTCACAAAATGCGATCCTCCGGGTAGACACGAAAAGGAATGACCCCCCCCCCCCCCCCCCGCATGAACGCGGGGGGTTAATGCCCGTTGTTCCACGAGACGTCCAATCGGGTCAGCAGCGCAGCTCCTGATCTGACCAGCGTTAGTTAAAAGGACACCCGTGCCTGCGGCCCACTGTGGTGGAATAACGTGGCGCTGGGTTTTATTTACCACTAATTTCACTCATTTATTCACTACTTTTTTATTCGTATGAAATATACTGTAAAGGTGTTGTATAGAACAATCACTGCATCATTAAAAAAAATAATAAAATCTTAATGAAATTAAGAAACTTTGCAAAGAAAAAAGTCATGTTTATTATTTACTTCAGAAGTCAGGGACGCAGTCAGGCTGACGCTCAGTGGTAAGAACATTAAACGTGAGATTTTGCTATTTGCATCTTTGATCTCAAATTCCATTTGAATTTAGGTTCCACCTAAAACTTATTTATTTATCAGCACATCATTAAAATGCATCTTCTGCTTCCCTTTCTTGACGAGAGGCAGGATCAAACCCTTTGCCATCACAAATAAAGATTTTTATCCATTTTCATAATTTGATCTGAAGACACACTCTGCCATAAAGGTTAGTTGTCAGGACAGTGTTTGGTATCTAAAAGCATCATTCTGCATATGCTACTGCAATCAGCGACCGCTCGCTTGCCTAATTAACAAAGGTTCTCTAGCAGACAAGGTGTTCTGCAACCTCTGTCAGGTCCTCGCCGGGTGTAGCCACTCTGCCTCCGCCACAGTAATGGAGTCTGCAGGAGAAGGAAACAATAGGCCAGACGTGACCGCGCTGTTTCCAGGGGTCCGCAGTTCAGAGAGACAGCGTTTCCCAAGTCACATGACCTCTTTCGCAAAACTAGTGCAAGTCTCCCGTCAAGGGCCGAGCGCGGCGGGGTATTCTTCAGAGGAGAGGAGAGACGCACACCCCTTGCTGATCCCATCTCTCCTGTCAACACGGCTGACGTGAGAGTCTCAGGGAGCAAAGGCTTGGGAGCTCTGGACAGTGACCTACTTCCCTTCCCAAATCCCAGTTTCTAAAAGGAACTCTACTTGCCAGATGACATCCTGCATCACTTCTCTCTCTCTCTCTCTCTCTCTCACACACAAACACACAAACCTTGATCCATGTTGTCTGAAGCATTCAACATCTTAAGTTTTCATTGCATCCACAATTATGCAATTGTAACTTAAAACGTTTAGAATATTCTTCTTAGAAGTCACTTCCTGGACTGAAATAATTACACTCGACACTCTCAAGACCCCTTATATGCATGTTATAAAATGCTGTTTTAGCCATATTTTCCTACCCTGCCAAAATAAATGTGATGTTCAGTAAAGCTTTGTTTTTTTGAATTTCGTATGCCAGTGTGACATTTGATTCGTACATCAGACATCACTACCTGGGGCAGGATGCACAGGAGAGCCCGCGAGCTGACAGGAGACGTGCCCAGAGCCCTGATTGCGTTAGCCTAACCCCATCACGCCACGCGTAGTCCCCGAGTAGCGCGCTGATGTCTGGACGTGCAGGGAGACTAAGAGCAGCAGAATAACACTGCAGTGGGTGTCTCAGGGTGTGATAGGTTCTCTCACGGCGCATGCTTCCTCTTTCTAGAAAAATAAATTATCTATATATTTTATTTATTATTTAATTATTTAATTAAAACTTCTATGGCTTAATATTTTCAGTGGTGATAATATTCATCTCTGCAGGAAAGGAGAGCCAGCCTACCATTGGTCTCTTTATTCACCCAATCAGCTTTTAGAACAATGTCACTACCAATCATCTTCCAGAATCACATCAGTACCAATCAGCTTTGAAAACAATGTCACTACCAATCAGATTCCAAGACCACATCACTACCTTTCTGGACAACATCAGGAATTTAATCATATGGAGAAGCATTCCGTGATGTCCATGTGCACATTTGGGGTGGTCTTGTTACACGTCTCTATGAGAGGGACCCACATGAAATACCCGACAGCACACTGACACTTTGATCAGAGATGAAACAGTCACTGACATATTAATTTCGCACATAGTGCCTCATGCGCACAGCAACCCAAACAACTTTGAAATGGGCAATTTCAGGCTAAGAGCAATGCACAGAGTGGAGGAACTCAGTTCAGGCCCTGCACTATATAAAGCTATTCACTTTGAATAATTACTTTGCGTTCATTTTGGAGTACTTGCTGTTGTCGCCATAGTTGCTGTGTGACAAGCTCACAAATTCTTTTTCCTTTTCTGTCTGAATTCTATTCAATTAAAGAATTGCCCCTAACTCTCATAACATCGCAGGCATGCGCAGCGTCATCAGAACACCACACGGGCTTGTAGGACCTCCCTGATGTCAGGAGCTCGAACCAACAGCAGCATCCCAGCCGCCCTGCAGTCAGGCCCATCACAGGCCCCGCCCCATGGACCATCACCACCTCCACTCCCAGGCATGCATGCCAGCTCAGCCAGGTTACGACACAATAATTAAAGGTTATGTTTCAGCTGATCCCTTTAAAGTCAGCTACGCAAATGAGTACGTGTGCGCACCTCCGCCGCCCGCCCCTACCACGACTGCGCTCTCATCCTCTCTAAATCTCATCTCTAGTCAAACCCTCCAGAGGTCCATAATCCCAGCATTAATTTCCCACAGGAAATATGGAGGAAACACACACCAGCCATATTGCAGAAATTAAAAGACAGGGAAAAAAAAGGAGGAAGGAAAACAGCGGGACAGCTGTTGCGGTGTGACAAGGCAGGTGAGAGTCAGTGTGGCCTCGGCGCTGGGGACGACTGCGCGGGACGGCGCTCCCTACGTCCTCTGCGCTGGGGACGGCTGTGCGGGACGGCGCTCCCTACGTCCTCCGCGCTGGGGACGGCTGCGCGGGACGGCGCTCCCTACGTCCTCCGCGCTGGGGACGGCTGCGCGGGATGCTGCCCCCTACGTCTTCCGCTCGGCTGGACCAGGACCTTGGCGAACAACACAGTGTAGCGAAGGTGGCCCCGCAAGACAGCACACCACGTTACGTTCACTCCACCAGCCGTCTCTCCCCGAAACACACACACATGCGTGCACACACATGTACATGGCAGAGCACACACACAGCCAGGCAACTAAGAGGGTGATGTGTGGCATCTGAGGGAGAAGCACTGCCATACTGACTGTCATGTTTGTATGCGCACTGTGTATGCGCACTGCTTCAAACAGACAGATGTACCTACTGGAGGGATGGAAGAGAGAGAAGGCACACACACACACACACACTCACACACACACACACACACACACACACACACACACTCACACACTCACACACACACACTCACACACACTCACACACACACACACACACACACACACCACAAACACACACACACACACACACACACTCACACACACACACACACACACACACACACTCACACACTCACACACACACATACTCAAACACACACACACACACACGCACACATCACACACACACACACACAAACATACACACACACACTCACACATCACACACACACACAAACATACAC
>NC_137509.1:4257500-4302500 GCF_041902795.1 Electrophorus electricus
GAGAAACACATGGTAGTGAGACACACACACTACAGTGAGAGACACACGGTAGTGAGACACACACTACAGTGAGAGACACGCTACAGTGAGAGACACACAGCAGTGAGAGAGACATACGGCAGTGAGAGAGACATACGGCAGTGAGAGACATGCTACAGTGAGAGACACATGCTACAGTGAGAGACACACAGTAGTGAGACACACACTACAGTGAAAGACACACGCTACAGTGAAAGATACGCTACAGCGAGAGACACACGGCAGTGAGAGAGACATACGGCAGTGAGAGAGACATACGGCAGTGAGAGACATGCTACAGTGAGAGACACATGCTACAGTGAGAGACACACAGTAGTGAGACACACTACAGTGAAAGACACACGCTACAGTGAAAGATACGCTACAGCGAGAGACACACGGCAGTGAGACACACAGCAGTGGGAGACATGCTACAGTGAGAGACACGCTACAGTGAGAGACACACAGCAGTGAGAGACACACACTACAGTGAGAGACACGCTACAGTGAGAGACACACGGTAGTGAGACACACACGCTACAGTGAGAGACACGCTACAGTGAGAGACACACAGTAGTGAGACACACACACTACAATGAGAGACACACACTACAGTGAAAGATACGCTACAGCGAGAGACACACAGCAGTGAGAGAGACATACAGCAGTGAGAGACATGCTACAGTGAGAGACACACAGCAGTGAGAGACACACACTACAGTGAGAGACATGCTACAGTGAGAGACACACGGTAGTGAGACACACACTACAGTGAGAGACGCACAGCAGTGAGAGAGACATACAGCAGTGAGAGAGACATACGGCAGTGAGAGACACGCTACAGTGAGAGACACATGCTACAGTGAGAGACACACGGTAGTGAGACACACACATTACAGTGAGAGACACACGCTACCCTGAGAGACACACTACAGTGAGAGACACGCTACAGTGAGAGACACACGGTAGTGAGACAAACACACTACAGTGAGAGACACACGCTACAGTGAGAGACACGCTACAGTGAGAGACACACAGTAGTGAGACACACACGCTATAGTGAAAGACACGCTACAGCAAGAGACACACGGCAGTGAGAGAGACATACAGCAGTGAGAGACACGCTACAGTGAGAGACACACAGCAGTGAGAGACACACAGCAGTGAGAGACACACACTACAGTGAGAGACACTACAGCCTGCACACTGGAGCTGAATGGCACATACAAAGCCCTGTAACACTTCAACAATGTGTAACAAAACTTTACATAATGGAAAAACTTCTCTATACAATATATCTGTGTGTAATATTAATGCCCGTTATGACTCTGTGCCCATCAAACAGACTCTTTGCCCGAAATTATTATGGGAATGGGTGTATTACTATAAAATAGAGCAGGTATAATCTAACAAAGACTAATCCACTGAAGTGTAATCATAATCTATAATGCAGTTATGTCATGCAGAACACAGTTTTTATGTACACAATGCAAATCATTACAGATACTGTAGTACATACTAGTACACTGTTTTCCTGAACTTGAATATAGTCCCAAAATAGACTTGCATGTGAAGCCGAAAAATGTCTGTAAGTATAGTTATTAAAATTAAATTGCCTTTTCTAACACAGTGCAATATAATATACAAATTGCTGCTGTTACATTTATTCCACTTTATAATTACACACTTGTTCCCATCCTAGTGTCTTCTGGTAAGACAGTATGCCTACGTAGCAAAAGCTGTAGCAAGCATTCTTTATCCTGCGTCCGTTCACCGAGCTCCATACGTATGGCTGCCGCATAACCACTGCCTCCTTAAATGCAATGTGAAGTGTTAACCAAAGCTTTATCTTGGAGAACTGAAATGCTGTGGGAATGAATGTCTTATTAGTGCTTTTCAAGATCCTAAAGGGGACTCTCCTGTGCAGCTCCTGGAAGGCTGAGCTCCTGGAGGACTTCAGTCCAGCACAGGTCGGTGGTTTCCCTGCCCAGTCACACCTAGTAAACCTGCCAAAGAACTGATGGATTGAATCAGGTGTGTTTGGGCTGGGAAACCATAAACCTGTGTTGGACACTGGTCCTGCAGGGTGAATGTGAGTGTCACGCTCTAGTTAAGTGACAACATCTTTGACCCTCTTATTTTGAACACATTTTAGAATGCCTTTTGCAGTTTAAGGCTTGTTGGAGTATACATTGAGTGCCTTTTTATTTGTGTGTACAGACACTGATGTATATACATGTCATTTAGTTTTCAAACGTATCCTGATCAGTACACACAGAGCTTTTAAACAAGTTTCACTGTTGTAGTGTTCACTACTAGCATGGCCTTCTGCAGGAGTTACTGACTGCAGCGTTTAACTTTCAAAATTTCATAATTTAAAGTGCTCATGATTTTTTTTATTTCTAATTTCTTTCAAATTTCTAATAATTACTCCAGAAAGAATGGCGATAAAAAAGGGATTGTTCAATTATCATTTCACCATCAAAGAAAATACTTTGGTTAATTACTCACTCGAGACATTCTCGTTTTTTGTTTTTTTCACAGAACACCTTTGGAGACTTTTCCATCTTTCGGCAGACACCATGTCCCGCAGAGTGCTGAGCACGGCGTTAATGTAGATCACAGTGAACACCCACCAACTTCAGACAGTCTCATCTCTATCTGAAACTGTCCAAATAAGCACTTCAGTCTTTGTAAATATTTACATTTAAAGAAAGCCCTACAAAGTGATCATCACGAGATGTTCATAGTGTCTTCGGTAAGAATGATGTGTAGGTAAAAGTTTAAACCCTCAAGAGAAGGAACCAAACATTAATGTATGTGCTATGGAAGATGCACACTTAGTGGACACGATTTGATCACCCCTCTCATATGCTAAACAGTAGGTTAGGAACTGCACACGCAAGCATTTGCATTCCAGGTCTGGTTCCAAGAGGGTACCTGATAAGACAGGATGGGCTTTGATGTCTAAAATGTGGCCATTATGTTGGGGGTAATTAATAAATCATTTGCATATGATGATCCGGGGCACGTGCTCTACTCTAAGGAGGCGAAGCACCTGAGGGGAACAATAGGAGCAGGCGGCATGCAGGAACGCGCGCGCGCGCACACACACACACACACACACACACACACACACACACACACACAAACAAATAAATAAATAAATAAACAAAAATTAAAAAAAAAACCCGCTCCTTTGCTTTTACTCAGAAAACACTCGCAGCTAATTAGCCTCTAATTGCCAATATTTTGGCAGGTGTTTGCGGTGCCCAGGTGGAAAGAGCTCATCAAGATAATCCTCGAGCGATGCGTTCTCGCGTCCGGGGTGGCTTGCGGGGAGGGATGATAGATTAACGAGGACTCCATCATCATTAATGCACGCGTTAAGCGTGCGCCACGTTATTAATGCCATTAAGCGAAGCACGGAGCTGCCGGCCTCCGTTAGTTAGCGCGGAGCCGCGCGGCGTCCCGAGCCGCGCCGAGGGCCCGTTGTTACGTGACTAATGTTGGCACGCGAGGACTGTATGAGCTGTGTTGTACAACTAGCCACCCTCGCGGCGTTGTGCGCATGTAATGTAAGAATGACATTGTTTTAATGGCCTGTTTTAACCGTAACATAAAGCTCTACACCAACATACCGGAAACAGTTCGGTTACGGTTTCCGACATGTCTTATCTTAAGACTGCACAGGAATATTCCACACTGAACATGACTAATCTGATCAGTTCATCAGCCAAGCTCCAAACGGCTCAGCACCGGTCAGTTTTCATCACGAGCGCCGCTAACGTGTCGGTATTCGTGCGGCAGGCACGCTCACGCGCACATGCTGGTGGCGCGCGGGCTTGCCGGTCAGCACCTGCACTGTAATCATGAATGCATCCCTGGAGGAGGATGGCTAATGTATACGGTGCCTATTCACAGGTGGACTGTCATGGCCACGCGTCTGCAGTAACCTGCCTCGTGAGTGTTCGCGTGCGAGCCGACCACTACGTTTGAGGGTTTGCGTTTGCAACCCGAATGCCAGTGCATCGCGAGCGCTGCTGTAAAAGTGCCCGGCAGCTGGAGGTGCAGATGTCGCACCTCCACCTCGCGCCAGCCGCTTCGTTCTCTAGGTCTGGGTACAGCCTGACTCTCGTGCTAATATAGAGGGGAGCCTCAACACTGCTAATTCATAACCACCTTATTTTCAAGCTTACTGTGGCCCAGCGAATGCTAGCACAAATCTGCAAACTGCCCTTATGGCGAATATGGAATTGCATATTAAAATCTAAATTTGAAGGTGCGATGCTTTTTTTTTTTTTTTTTTTTTTTTTAAGCATAGAACGTAACCCTGGAGAGCTTGCTTAAATATTGAGCCAAAGGAGTTCAGGAGATCCTTTTAATTTTTTTTCCCTCTTCTCCATCCCATTCTCACTGGTGTTTGGCAGCGAGCGAGCATCAAACTCTTACGATTCCCCCGAGAGTCCGTTCCCCCGACAAAGCGCTGAGCAAGCACAACGCCAAGCACTTGATGAAGAGGAATGGGGAGCGCACAGCCAGCCAGATCTCGTTAGAGCGCATCCTTCATTTCCCCGCACGGGGGGCTGGGGTGGGTTGGGGGATGCACGCCCCAATCCGTCAGACCCAGGCTGCAGGTTAATTCCCTACTCAGCTGACGCTCTAGTCGCTGGTGTTGAGGCACTCGCGTGTGCTGGCGGGGGGAACCAACCGAGACCTGACGGATCTCGCTCTGCAACACCGTCAACCGCACCGCGCAGAGCGGTGGTAGACAGTCGTGGTGTGGGAGTTGGTCTACGCCCACGGGTGCTGCTTTAGACAGACTTGGGTTAATAAAAAGACATTTTCGACACAGCTGAGAAAGTGAGAGATGCAGGCCAATAGCTCATCTGCTCAGTCCCCAGGTGAAGCCATCCTACCTCAATTATGGCCATTTTTAACTGGATCAGGACTGGTTTTAGTACCCCCGGGGGCTGCATGACTATATTTGCCATCTGGGCATATCTTGTGGGCATGTGCTTCTGGGTCCAGACTAGAAATCTATATTCAAAATGCAGGTATTTCAGCGTACAAACTGTGACCGGTTCTGTTTGAACAAACATTTTTGGGATGGTGTCTGTTTAGGAAACAATAGGCCATCACGTTTTCCTCTTCGGATCCTGAAGCAGTTGAAATATCCTGGCAAATGTAGGAAGCAAAAACAACAATTAAGTCAACAAATAAAGCAATTAATCTTTACCTTTGTATTGACTTGTTTCAGGCCCTGAACCGACCCTCCCACTTCACTGTTCGACCTTGAGTGAGGTGCTGTCAGGCTCTTTCTAGAACAGAGCCACTGCTGTTTCCCATGATCCTCTGGGAGTGGTGAAGGCTATGGCACGGCAGAGCTCCGAGTGGCTGGCAGGCGATCAAAAGCAAACATGGTTCCCGAGCTCATTCCAATTATACCCGCACACGCATGCGCACGATGGCGAGTAGACACACAACTATAAATACAAATAGTTAGTAAGTGATAGCTGGAGCCGGTGGCCTGGAGGAGTGCCTAACAGACAGCATGCTAATCAGGCTACCTTTTGCCACAGGCTATTTAGGGAATAGCCTCTCATCCCACCAATTCCCCACGCCGAGCGGGGAAATAAAGGAGGCAAAGGCCCGCGGAATTCCCACACCGCACCATTCAAGGACAGAAAGTGTCTAAAATGGATCTTCATCTTTGCTCTTGGCCAATATCCATGCCAATTATAGCGAACACGCAAACGCCACCCACTGACTGAGGCAAGGCTGCCGTGATGGGTAGCACACACAGGAAGCATGGTGGCCTCTGATGTGCTAATGGAAGAAATTTGCTGCTCCCACAGGAGTGTTTGGGCACAAAGAAACAATGGCTAAGAGCAGCTTGATGAAAGGAAACGGCAAAGCTGAATTATCGCGTGTGCTCTGTGTGTTCTGTGGGCAGCCGTCATCATATCGAAGCGGTCCGATCAGACCGCTATCCTCCCTTAACCTCCCTTTTTCTAAGTGTCTTAGAAAACATTGTGGTAAGCATTCTAATTCTGTTAAATGAATGTCGGAGATATAGGCAGGTTCAGGTTAAGTATATAACTTAAATTTCTGAACACATCCCACATAGCAAGTTCTCCTCAACCCTAAACCTACTGCAGGCACACACACAAATCCCCCCCCAATCATGTGGTGGCGGCCGGTCCCCCAGAGCTTGGCTCTGCTCCAGAAGTGGGCAGGGGATGGGCGTCTGGGCAGAGGGAGCTCGGGCACAGAGCACAAACTGCGCACCACAGGACCCTCTGCACACACACAGACACACACTCAGCCCCTGGCTCTGACATGCGCCTCTCAAGGACATGGGGAAGTGTGCCACCATGCTCACACACATCTCTTCCTCAGCTTCAGCACAGGAGAGGCAAGGTGCATTTAACAACAACAGCGGTAACCATAACAACCACACCACCACCACTACCACCACCTGCCATCACTGCCGCCATAGTAACTGTAACGACAATGGTAACACCCACCAACACCGTGACAACAACATCCAACACCAGGACTGTTTTTCTAGAGATGAAGTGCATGATACGGAGGGGATGAACAGTCCTGAGAGTGAACAGGACAATAATCTCTTGGCTCAGTATTACAGATCGTTCTGAACTGGTCAAGCAAAGCAACAAAGCCACCAGAGATCAGTGAGGTAGTTTCAGAAATTAAAGCCCCAAACAGGAAGGTTTTTTAAAAGGCTAAATTACATGTAAATGAATCACTGTCAACCTGTCTAATAATGCCAGAGTTTGTTCAGAGTGAACAGTGATTACAGGTCTGCTGTAAGAAATGTTATGAACCTCACAGTGGCAAGACCTTCCAAAGCCTCAGAGCGGATGTGTAGATAATCCTGTCCGTGGCTTTTAACGGGACAATCAAATCCCATTTAATTTAATGCCGTGCAAAAGCGTGAGCAGAAGCCTGGACTTGTGGAACAGAATGAATCCACCCAGTTTGAAAAAAGCTTTAGGAAAAGATGACGCCCATAGAAGAACATCTTACTCAGGCTCTTACACCTGTGTTACATTACACCTCATACAATGCACCCTTAAAAACCCTTTCCTGCTATTTCTGAGGAAATCAGGATAACTTGTTCTGACTTTCGTATGACACATTTAAACATATCACATATTATGCTTTCAGTGTGCTATAAATATACTCAAAGCTCAAAGGTAGTGTACGCTACAAAAATGTAATTTGGATTTAAAACGTGAACCCAGTCTTTGCTGATTCTTTGCTGAAACAGAAGGTTCCGTTTCATCCGTTTCGGCCTCCTGCACCAGACATTTCTACGGCATTTCTACAACATGCCTTTCTTGAGTAACCTGATCGCAGCTAAATTTGTTAGGTTCCCTTCAACCATCTGGACTGGAACATTTCTCACAATTAATACATAAGTTCTAATATTTTATGAAGGCGCACTGACTCTGCTCTGTCTGCCTCTCCTGGTACGTGGCGTGCAGCCCTCTGTCCTGTCTACCCCCCGGGGGTATCGGGGTGGGGGTTCACACCGTATCTGGGACATACTTCCCATTATGCCCACCACCCACCCCGTGTTGATCGACCCGCTCCCACCATCCACCCTCGTAATGGGCGCGGGCCCGTGCGGGCACCCGCAATCACGAGCGCCGGGACGACACACGGTCGTCCCGTCGTCGTCCGGGCCAGCGGGGAAGCCTCCCTCCCCTCCACGCCGGCCAGAGCGTTTGTGGGGAAGGGGCGTGTGGCAGCCAAGTGCGCCCTGACTAGCCGTTTTCTAATCCGTTGCCCTGGTTAATACTCAGCCGGGCACTTGGCTGGATCAATGGCATTATTTTCCTAAAACGGCGGCAAGGCAAGAGGCAGCAGGCAGGTGGTTTTTAAGGCAGCACGCACCCCAGCGAGGCATGAGCCCACACTGATTGGGCCCACACTGGACTACGTGCATGTTCCAGGGAACAATCTATTTGAGGCCTTCTGGAGTGGGAAGGGGGGTCCGCTCCGGTAGAGGAGGCAGCAACAGCAGGCAGGTGCCAGAACCATCGCAAACAGGAATGTTTACAGATTACTTGAAGGGAGCACATATTACAGCAATTAGATGCTCTGCGTGAGAGGCGAGATCGACTTGAACAAATTTTCCGAGGTGGGTTTGGAAGGGTGGGTGGAGGGAGTGGGGAAAACTCCGTGGCACTGATCAGAGCGATGGGGCTGCCACATACGCGCGAGAGACATCGTTCAACGCGGCTTCGGTTATATGATTTTTCTTGAGCTTTTCTCACACTGCTGCAAAGTAAAGTCAGTGTTCAGATGAGTGCCATTAAAATTTAAAAACGCACCCTCGCATGGGGAAAAGCAGGCGTTACAGGAGGTAATTACTTGTAATTACGAAAGTTTGCAGAAAGTGAGAACTTTTAAATGGCAATGATTTGTGTACTTTCTTCTTGATTCCTGAGCATGTGACTTATAAATAAAATAAGTCTCATATCAGAAATTCTACCTCTGCGTACCCCTGTGGGTTTCCCATTCTCCCCGAAAACTTGCAAATGCCAAATCCTAAACAGGAACAATGATTAGGGTGGACGGTGCGAGTTCAGTGAGGATATGAGGAGTTCACGGTACATGCAGCAGGGCCTTTGCCGTTGTCATGGTTCCCGCTCCATCTCGGATACCAAACTCAAGGACTTTTGAAAAACGCCCAGGCTCCTGTGCCAAAAGAAATATGATTCATAAAGTCAGGTAAACAGTAGCTTCGGCTCTGCTGAGACCGAACTGATATCTTTGGTCCATTTAGTTGAATAACTTATGTATGACGGGGAAACAAGGAAGCACTGTGCAGTGGTGGAGTTACATTCTGATTTGCTGCTATAATTTTTTTTTTTTTGTGCTAATGTACAAAATCATACGTGAAACACATACCCCTCCAAAATGCTGGCAGTAAAACAAAGCAGAGGATATCGGTGGTTAATGTAGCCTAACACCAGATCATCACTCCTCGCTGAGTGTTTTAGTATAATATGCTTTTGCATCATTCGTGAAGGAGACACCAAACGCTGCAAAGAGGGCCGAGGTTGGTTGTTAGTTGTCACTGACGATTAACCGGGTTACATACCAGCATGAATACTGCTTCAATAAAACGCCACGCAAAATCAGCCGCTCCGTAAACAGGCTGACAGCCATGTCAAAGGTTAGAAGTGAGATACTAGGGGAAATAAGCCCTGGGTCACGACACAAATCAACACCAATGCTTCGAGGGCAAGTGAAGCTTGCTGGGTAAGTAAGAGCATGTTTGTCTATGGATTTTTGGAGCTGAATATCACTGATAAAGCCTCTATGGGTGCCAGCGAGCCAGATCGATCGTTCCTCCGCATGGCTCGACAGAGGCAAGCCCGTATTTTGAAATCGCACGCACAGATGCAGTCCCTCACTGATCAGCGGTATGACACAGGCAGGAGTCAGACTGCAAATTAATTTGTGCATTCAAACATAACAAATTGTGCCGTTCAGGAGCCTTCCCACTTCTGCAGCCGACAGCGATCCGCTAAGTGGAAGCTAGCTCTGCTCTCGCACAGGCGTGGACGGCCGACGTCATAACAGCCCTAATGGTGGCGCCACGCGTCTCCTTCCTCCCGTAAAGCGGCGGCGTACGGTCAGAGATAGTTGGGGATCCGTATACGGCCCTGGAGCACGGCAGCTCCAGCCCAATAAAGTCGAGCATCTCCCTCGGGGCCTCCTCTCAAGCCTCCGGCCGACGCTTGTTTTTGCACCATTTATTTAGTGTGACACATCTCCAATTAAACTGCGGAGGCTGCTGCATTTCCCCCTGTAACCACCCCTTATTCCTCCCCGCAGACCTGCAGTCACACAGACAGAGCGAGAGCGCGGCAGAGAGGGAGAGGGAGAGAATATCTTGCCTTCCAGCTATGATCGCAATGTCATTTTCCCCACTGCGGTCGCGGCGCTGCTCCGGGAGGCGCCAAGAATTATAATAACAATATATCAGAATATTGAACGAGATAATCAAGGGCTGAGATGAGGCTGTCACAGCACTGCACCCACGACAGCGATGGCAGACGACGTGACGATGGCAGCGGTCCTCTAAGAGGACGCCGCCCTGGGGAAGCACACGAGGGGGCGGCCGAGGGCCTTCTTATTTTTAGAAAACCGGCGTGGAAAACCACGGTGGCGCCTTTTGTGAGAGGGTGCGAACAGAAGTTGAATGCATATTTCAGGTAAGAGCCCCTCCGCACTCCCAGAGGTACCTCTGCAGCCGGCTCGCGCTGCCTCTAAATTCTCCTTCATGTGGAGCACCACGTGCCCCCCCCCGCAAGCTTCTTGATGTTGACACTCTGTTTTTGTCATTTTCGAGTCCGCAGGCCGCCCGCGGGCCCCGCCGCCACCGTCGTCATAGGAGTGACTTTGTCCGACCCCGAGCGCGTCGGCGGGTTCGCAGCTGAGCCGCTTGGCTTGCCAAGGCCCCGTGCTTGGTGGCGGAGGCGGGGGTGGGGGCGCCCAATCACCTGCCGCCGCCAAAAGGACGGGCTGGGGGGAGCCCCAGTGGCAGCTGGGAAGGGTGGGGTGGCCAGCTGTGGAGCAGCAGGGTGGAGAGATCAGCGGAGAGATGGCACAAGACAGCGAGACGGCAGAAGACAGCAAGACAGGCACGCAGACAGGGACGTAGTACTTCTACACCTCTATCGGATGGGGGTTGCTAGGACTGGTAGTGTGTACAAACGCATGTTTCTCTCTCTCTCTCTCTCTCACACACACACACACACACACACTATTAAATGATTGTCTCTCTTTCTAAACACTCAGGCACATGGTCACTTGCTCCACTCAGTTTCCTCCTAACCATTGCCAGCCCCCAATCACCCACCCACACGCACTTTCGCAGTCTGACCACACATCTGGCGTGCCATCTGCATCTCCCCCTTCCGACGTGACATGCAGCAGCTCCAGGACTTTGGGGGCGGGGGAAAGGTGTGAACACATCCCTGCGCTCGTGAGCTGCAGCTGGACATGTTGGAGCCTCCCTGAGAGCTCTCTTCTATCACACTCACTTTCAGCACCGTGAAAGTCCCCCTCCTCGAGTCAAATCGACAGGGCAACCACACCAGCTACTAGGACATTTTTGCCCTCTGCCAGAATGCAATAACTGGCAGAGTATGGTGCATGTATGATCGCATGTGTAAAATCTCTTGCACTCTTGCAAATGAACAACCATTTAGTATATTTGAATTTACATATTTACACAGTGGACCAACAAAAAGAATGAACTAGAAAAATAAAATCCAAATTACAATAATTTATTCAGCCATTTTGTTCAGTTACAATGATGTACAACTTTACATCGTCATGGAAACAGAGAATAATGGCACCTCAATGTTGCATCATGATACAGAGCACCAAATGAATGTTTCTCAACAGCACAAATGTATTCATACATTCAGAGTTCTAAAGGCCCTCCTCTGCTTGCCTGCAAAACAAACACACGCACACACACGTGGACACCGTGGTAACCGCACTGCCTTTATACTCAGTTCATAATAGCACATGCTCAGAATTATACAACAGGAGTCACAGAAGTATAGCGCTATAATCAGTACCATCCATTTTTTTTAAACATCTAAATAAACTGAAAACTGTATTCAACAATACTTTTGAGCAACTGGTGCGAATAAACTAGTGTACAGTGAAAAAACTGGAGCTCAATACCAACACCTGGATGAAAGGGGACTATAGCAAACCATGTATGGTCATAAGAGACAGAAATGTTCCCCATTAACCCCAAAACGAAGCAGATCTTTCAAATGTACAGGTTGTAGCTTTAAGTGAGAAACCTAAGAAATGTTTGCCAAATTCTCAGAGAGAGAGAGAGAGAGAGAGAGAGAGAGAGAGAGAGAGAGAGAGAGAGAGAGAGAGAGAGAGAGGAGAGAGAGAGATTGATTTACCTGGCACCCAGACCGCTCAAGTATTTCCAGTCTGAGTTGCATCAGTGGCAACCAGCTGAGGGACAGAACAATAAACCAGGCACCATGGTAACAGGCTCGCCACGATGAAAACATTAGTTATTGCATAATGACGTGCTTTGCGATATGCTTCCTATAATCTCGACACCGACTCAGACAGCATAATCTTTGCAGTTGCACTTTGCTATCAGATGAACTTGATTTTAAACATTTCATTCTTAAAACAAATAAGCAAAAAGCTGCAAATGCTATAAAAAGGTGTAATTTTATTTAAGCGACACACTCTGGGAATCTTCACATTCAAGGGTCAAGGAGCAACTGTTATTTAAAAAAAAGAGAAAACAAAAAGCAAAGTTCACCAAACTGTGTCATGTTGACTGCAAACCAACAGTGGCGTAAGACAGGACTGTGGGCTAGTAATTCCTTGTTTCTCACTACTATTATCCCAATCTGAATGTGACTCTTGACCATCCACTCCTGGGGCATATTCAGCGTATCAATGTCCAGCTGAGCCGTTACGCTCAAATGAAGTGGTCCCCTGTGGACAGTGGACATGGGAGCCACCAAGGCAGCAGATGGGTTGAATGAAACGTTAGCATGGTGACGAGGAAGCAAAAGACATGACACTAGAGAAGGGTTTTTGTTTTTGTTTTTTAAAACAAACAAAAAAAACCTAACTATAATAAAAAAAGACATTTAACAAAAACAAACAAAAAGGTCCAACAAAGAAAGTACAATATTTAGAACCAAGTTTCCAAAATTCTCAGTACAAAGTAAGCTCTATCTGGAAAGCATAAAATACATTTGTACATCATGACAACTTTGACCTTGACATGTAAGAATATTCCCTGTGCAAGACCGTCCCTCAGGGTCCATCCTCCTCCCTAAAGCATTATTGCTTCATCTAAATCTTTCACACTAATGGAGTCAAGAGATGGTTACCGACATTGCAACCAAAATACGACTCAATGCTGTAGTTTATCAAAATCCAACACCACCCCCAAACCCCCAGTGGAAAACGCTGTGCAAGTAAGGCAGTTCCGATTTTTACATTTTTTTTTCCTTTTTCTTTAAGGCATTGCTCCTTTCGAGATGGCTTTTGATGAAAACTATGGAATACAGACCAGAGAACCATGAAAGACTGAAAGCTAATATTTCGTTAAAGGAATAGTAATCTTTCTGCATTTCTCAAGTCACATTTAGCTAGCTCACATGACGTGTTGTAGCAGACGTAACCCACACTGTTGACTTGGCTACAGCAGCACAGAGGGGCATTTTGTGAGATTGCAGACCACCCTCATCTATTCATGAGTGTAACAGGTCGGACACAACTAAACACTCGTAACCCACAGAATCCTTCAAGGGATGATGAAAAACCCTTTTTCATGTACATAATTTATTCATAACTTAAAAACCTTGGTGAGTGGCACAATGAAAGCGTGGGTGTGAGCTGGGGACCAACCAATGGGAGTTATATTTGGGCACTAAACGATCCTTTTAAAAATAATACATGATCAGATTGTGTGTGTGCGTGCGCGCAAGTTGGGGCAAAGGGAGGCATCCATCTCTCTATAATTTAGACAAGGGCGGGGTCAGTGGGGAGGGGGAGTCTCAGACAGCCGAAGCCCTTCTGCACATCCAGAATGACGGGGCCACAGAGACGCTCCAACAGGAAGTACAGCGTCTGACCTTTACTGCTGGTAGTTGCCATATTGACCCTGTGGGGAAAGAGAAGGAGAGGACGATAGAATGGTGAACTTCTCTCGCTTCTTTGCCTCCATCGCCACGCTGGCCAGTCGACAGAGGCCCGACGCTGCCTGCTTACACAAGGCCTGAGCAGTTCCCCTTGCTCTCTATTAGGGAGTCGTGCCTATACAAATGTCAACGTATGTGAAAACAGCATTTCGACCCGATTTGTGCCACACAGAAGACCCGTGACAGGCCAACCGGGTGCAAAACCCGCTGTCCCTAGCACGGCGTCACATTATAGCAGTGTGGCTACTCTAGCCGAGGACTTTCTTTTTCTTTAGCACGAAAGTCCATATGAGGGGGGAGGGAAATGGAAGCTTCAACATATTTTGACATTGGTATGAGTAGTACAATAATGATACGAAAAAAAGACAGATAAAAGTGAGAAATGTTTAAGAAGTATAATGCTGTTTGTGGCTCAGAGTCCTACCTAGAAACCTACTTGGCTGTTAAAAGCTCTAAAAAAAAAAAAAAAAAATGTTCTCAAGATAGCCTAAACACTTTGAAGTAAACACACGAGGACTGACTGCTAGATGTAACGTCTGCAATGTTTTATGAACAGACTGACCTTTTGCCTTCAGGTTAGTTCTATTTGGTAAGAAACGGTTCGGGTTTATTTAGGTTTGATGATTACGTTTAACCTGTAGGTGGCAGCATGGCCACAAATGAGCGATGGAAATGCTGAGACAGGGAGCAAGAGCCAGTGAGCAGATGGAGAGCAGACTCGTGTCATACTGAGGTGGGGGACGATTCTAGCTGTAGTGTGTTTTGGTTGTGGCCCTTATTGTTCTCCAACTGCCATTTTCAGTGTGGCTTTTTTTTTTTTTTTTTTTTTTAGTATTTTACATGGATATTTCTAAACAGGGGTCGAAAATGGCTCACTGATGTTTCAAGGTTACAATGCAAAATTGGGTAACCAACCAACACACACACACACACACACACACACACACACACACACACACACACACACACACACACACACACAGCTGGGAACCAGCATTCAAGACCTGTGTGCTCTGCTGTGTCTACAGTATTTGCACAAATGACGAGAATTCTGACCACTCAGTTCTGCACAAAGACCTGAGGATTATTTCGACCCCTGATTACAAAACGATGTAAAATAAAGGAATAAGGAAACAAACACAGAACAGGAAGGTGAAAAAAGGGAGGGAAGAAAAGAAAAATAAATATAAATAAATAAATAAATAAAGCCAGGAGTCAAAACGTCCAGATTTGACAACGGCGTTCTTCGCAGCAACCATTACCTTTGCTTCTTACAGATCTAGTCAGGGGTTGAAATACTCGGTCCTCTATTTCCTGACGTGCCCCTGAATGTTCAAACATAGACATGTGAAAGGGAGGCTGCGGCCTCTGGTCGAGAGCCGCAGGAAGACACAGGAAGCAGCGAGGCTCGTATGCGGCGCCTGGGCTCCGCGAACGAGGACCAAGAGCCTGCGGTCTGCCCGCTCACCTCAACCCCGTTTACATGGTACTGCTGACTGTGGGACCAACATGCACCCCACTCATCTCAGCCCTGTTTACACGTGACTGCTGACTGTGTGAACACCATGCAGTGCTTTCCACAGGAGAGTACCCCTGTCACCAGGTGGACGCTCTGTTCCGGTTGGCTGGCAGCTACGAGAACAGAACCTTCCCCCCGATGCCACCGCACAAGCACATCAAAATTTCAGCCCAGTCCATATGGGACCTGGTCTGCCAATCCACTCGGTTATCTGATCCAGCCCTGAGCTCCACTCACCCAGGCCAAGTAAGTGTCCTCCACTGCCTCTGATCAGCTGGAGCAGACACTGAGGAATACTGGAGGTATAAACATTTAAAATTTGATGTAAATGTAATTACTCAATACACAAACGTGCTGCTCCTTCAGTGGCAATTCTGAGCCGGATCAGACTGCAAACGTGGACCAGCAGCTGGTCTGTGAGGATTGGGTCGAAGGCCAGTGCTCAAGAACACAAAACGCAGTTTTACTTACCTGCAGAAAAGAAGTGTTGGGTCCCCCCCTGAAAGCTAATCTAAGAAAATGCGACAGAAAAGGAGAGCCCTGACTCCTTTCTCTCCCTCTCACCGCCTTACCTGGTCATAGCCATACGGGCGCTGCGGTTGGCCCTGGGGGGGTGCGGGTTGCGGGGGCCTGTAGGCGCCGTATTGTTGCCCTTGTCCCTGCGGGTAATTGGGGTACTGGCCAGGAGTGCCCTGAGAGGGCCCTACACAAAGAGGGAGACGAGGAGAGGGCAAAGGTCAAAAACAGGAAAGAAAAAAAAAAAAAAACCCGCAAACAGAAGTGAACCAATACACTCCTCACACTCAAACTCGAGTTTGCGAGAGCCAGTTGTGGTAGTGCTGCGGCATGTTCAGCAATCAGACACAGCAAAGTGAGCATGACCATCTTTTTCCCGATCATCTGTTGAAAGTCGACAGGCCCGCATGTGTTCAAACAACGGCCTCTAGGAACCGAAGGCGGCCAATCAATGGGTGCATCGGCTCGGATGAACAAGAGGAAGAGGAGGAGGAAGAGCTAGGCCGCCTCCGAACCCCGCGGCAGTAATGAAGGCGGCGGGGCCGCGAGGAGCGCGCTGCCCTCCTAATGTGACCCAGCATCAAGGAGTCCGTAAAGCTAAATTTAAAAGCAGGGAGCTGCAGCTCATTAAGCGTGCTGTGGGTCGCCCAAGCGCTTGGCCATTACAGACGCCAGCAGACCTGCTCCCCACCGGCCCACGCAGGATCATTAGGTTGCACTGGACTGCCTTAACCTCGCGGACGCTCAGGAGAACGTCTTCCAGATGGCGCGAGCGTGCGTGCGTGTTTTTTTGCTGTAGCTCATTATTAAAATGTGAGGTGCCTCTGGCAGAACCAGAGAAAAGAGAGACAAGATGACAGCACTGGAGAAGGAACGCAGAAGAGAAGAAAGAGGTTTCCACTCGGCGTGCTCAGAGTCATAACACGGCCATTTCTCCCTCTCCTCCACACAAACTACTGTGTCGCATCTCACTCAGTCACAAAATCATAGTTTACATTTCCAAATAACAATAATTGTTATTATTATTATTATTTTATAAATAATGAACAAAACAAAGAGCCCTTGTATCTAGTTTTCAGGTTGCCTGGCCAAAAAAAACAAAACAAAACAAAAAAAAACTCCCGTCACCGGCGCAGAGGTGCGTTCCCGCTGCCGATGCTCAGACTACACCACACGACGTTCCCCCAACTCTCCAAGGCTTGGGTGAAGCCCACTGGAATGTGGAAGTGCTCACCATAGGCCTGCTGCTGGCCCGCGTAGGCCTGCTGCGTGGGGTACTGCTGCTGGCTCGGGTATCCCTGTGCCTGGGGAGGACCTGGCTGGTATGCCTCCTGCTGCTGACCATACTGGGAGTTTCCTATGAGAGAGAGAGAGGATCCAATACTGAATGTAGCACGCTGACTTGGAAAACACTTATAAAATCATTAGTTTTCAATATATTAATTAACATTCCTTAGGCCAAATGCTCATGAAGTTGTACAAGAGGGACTGATTATTCTGGATTCAGATTCACATGGGTTTCAGACTGCTACACACAAACATACTGGAGGTCTGTGCTGCACCAGCTGGTCTGGCAGTTCACCTACTGAAACGTTTGCACACCAAACCTTACTTCTGGTGTCGTGTCCATAACTGATGTCAGAAACCAGACATTTTCACATAAGTCCACATACAACTGCCCAAGGCAGTTAGCCCAATAGCCTCCAGGTGGCACTCATTCTGCTGCACACTGATGTCAGCAACCTAACACCAGGCCAGCAAAGCTTTTGACAGTTTTTCTAACTAAACGCTCTTCTCTATATAGCCTGCCCTTTCCTGCACACACAAACCCAGACTACTTTCAATAAAGCAAAAGAGATATAGGATCACAGAGGTTTTAACAGCCTGCTTTTGGAGAACTCTGGCACTGCACATTAACTCAAGAATGAAAGGAGATTCTGCAGGGCAGCGTGTCCTTCGGACTGAACTTGGAACGCTGTGAAGCCAGTGCTCCGAAACTCCATAACACCGAATTCCAAGAAGTGCTCCAGGACGTGAACACGAGCTCCCTTCCCTCCAATCCAACACTCAAATGCCACCCACACACGACATCGATAAAACTGAGGCAATGGCCGCCAAAACGGAGCCCTAGAGGCAATTTAATTACGTGCAGCACTAACAGGAAATGGCTGAAGCGGGTCGTTAGGAGAGGAGCAGGTGCCACTTATGAACGCTGGGTTCACACGGCTCCTGAAGCAGAACGGCACAGGTACAAAGAGGAGGTGTGTGTGTGTGTGTGTGTGTGTGTGTGTGTGTGTGTGTGGGGCGCAAGGTGCCCTACCCTCAGGTGGCCCTTGGCCTCCATGGCTGTACTGTTCTCCATAGTAGTCCTCCTGGCCTGGGTACTGCTGCGTGGGCCCTAAACACAACAGCTTTAACTCAGGGCCATACACACATACAGAATACTGTGTCACTGATTAATTATGCACATATTGATACAGGGGAAAAACATAACTAATGTATGTGTTACAGAATATACATCAGATTTATGCAAGAGTGAACGGTGTATTGGTTTAATCACACTGGTTGCATCGGCCTGCTCTAAAATACATTTACTTTTCGTCATACTTTTTTCCAAGTTCACTACATTCTTAGACTGATGAATCAATATAAAACCAAGATTCAGTAAACGTGTCACTAAAGTTTTAAAAAGAGGGAACACCGACTAGACTCCTAACAGCTACTGGTTCCTAGTGTTATCAATAATAAAGCATTCTTTTATACATGTCCAACATATTTCATACTAAAGTCAAAGTCAGCTTTATTGTCATTCAGACTATACAAGTAGTGCACAGCTGAACAAGATTGCATTTCTCCAAACTGCGATGTGCAAATATACACTATACATAAAGGTAAGTGCACAAGACAAGACAGTATAAATACACAAGAAATATATTTTAAAAAAAAACATATACATAGTACAAGTATATACATATACTACACACTTTATCATCGTTTTTCAAACTGATCACGGCCAGCTAGCTAGAATGTGTGGAAGCAGGAGACAGTAAAGATGTCCAACCTTGCTGGGGAGGCCTGTACGGAGGCATGGGCCTCTGCCCCATCACATGGTTGCCCTGACCCATCATTCCCATTGGGTTCTGCTGCCCCTGGTAATGCTGCGCACCACCAGCAGGGGGCATGCTGTACTGCTGGGATGGAGGCTGCTGGTGCATCATTGGACCTAAAGAGGAAGGGGAGAGATTGGCTTTCCTGAATTCTTACCAGGTCAGAAGACTAATTCTAATTTCAGCATTCTCTCTCACGTATACAACAAAGAAGGCTATTCCAGGAGGTATTTCACATTAGCTATCAAACCAGAGCAGTGCACCTCACAAATGAACACAGCCCATCCATTACAGAGCTCCATTAACAAATTAAACAACAATGTCTATTAAAAGGTACGAGTAATTCACTCCTCAATTACATCCAAATCAGACTGGGATAGCAAGAGAAGGAGGCAGCGCGGTACCTTGGTTGGGCTGCATGTTCATGCTGGGTCTGGGGCCGTAGTTGCCCATGGGTTGTCCCTGGCTCATGTTCATCTGGCCCTGGCTGGGCATGCCCTGGGAGGAGGGCACGGCGTGGTTGTAGGCCCCCAGCGTGCCGTGGCTGCTGGGGGGCATGTTCATGGAGCCGCTGGCCATATTGGGAGGCTGGTTGGGACCGGGGCCCTGGATGGGCATGTGGTTGGGTCCTGGAGAGAGACAGCATGGGGAGGCGGGGAGGGGTGATGACACCGTTCGTCCGAGGTACATTACAAGCACAAATGGAGCTGAGAGGCACTGCTACTGCGATGCGCAAATATTTGAGATGACAAGGGGGCAGCGACACACTGGACACAATCCCGCCACATATATATGAGGAGGCGCGAAAGCCCGCTGTATACAACATCACGGTCATAGTGAGCGCAGCCCTGGCGCAGCAGCGCGTGCAAAAACGGTGCGCGGCACAAAGAACTGGTGACATCACCACCCACAGCCCACGCGGAAGGGGGAGCCTGCGGCGTTGCTAAGCGACGGTGAAGGCAGAGCGGTGGAGCGGGACGCTGGCGGTCTCTTACCAGGCATCTGGCCGTTCATCTGGTTCTGCATGTGTGGCGCAGGGGGGGCGTCCGCCGGCATGCTGTGGCCGTGGGGGGGCTGCTGAGGGGGGCCGCTCTGATTCATTCCTCCTGACATGGGCATGTTCTGGGTGGGGGGCTGTGGAGTGCAACGCTCCGTTAATCAGACTTCCATTAACCTACTCGAATTGAGTTCTGCTGCACACAATGCAGTACTGGCTACATGGCTAAATATCAACAGACAGCTATACAGAGACTTTCTATTCAAACAACTACAGAAAATCATGAAGCTCAGGACTAATATATATAGTACAGACACATGTGTGCGTGTATGTGTATAATAAAAAAAAAAAAAAAAAAAAAAAAAAAAAAAAAAAAAAAAAAAAAAAAAAAAAAAAAAAAAAAAACACACACACACAAAGACACCGGTCAAGGGCAGTTCTTCCTATAAAAACTCCAGGGGAGTAAAGCACTGACCTCTGTGTGGATCTATGCATGTATAGATGTGCAATATGTCCTATTTCTCTAGAAAACTTGTGTACTTCACTACAATTCTGCCCATCTCTACATCTCTTACTGCAGTACACTGTAGGTGACAAACTGAAATCTTCACATGGAGACACACAAGTAATAGAAAAGTTACAAAGGTACAATAAATTCAAGTGACTGCACAAATCATTTTGCTCGATCAAAACCTGATAATCCGATAAATGTAAGAAGAGGAACAGTGCAGCCGATTGACCTCTCACTCTCTCTCACACACACACACCCACCTGTCAAGGACAGTTCTAGACAATGCCAGTTATACCTCAGTGCACTAAAAGGCATTATAGCAGTTGAAGCTTTCAAAACCAGTAAAATCACAGGCTCACATTTGCCCTGCTGCAGCTCACAGGCTAAAACAACTAAGCTCTTCATGAGCCAGTTGTGTGTCTAAGTGCAGGAAAAACACAAATACGCAGAGCATGGGGTCCTACGGATACAAACTGAGAATCACCACACTCCAGAATGTGCTAATGTCCCTTGCACACATAAAAAAAAAATATCTATAAATTCCAACTGATGGAATTTCCTTACGAGAACAAAGAAGGAAGGTGATACTCACAGCAGGTAGAAGAGACTGCATGTTCTGGTTCGAATCGGCTATGGTGGCCAAGTAGACCAGATTTCTATGAAGCATCTGCTGGTAACTGTTGGGGGAGGTTACAGACGTAACTTTACCCTCATAAATCAGCGCATCGCAATCAATGTCACACGTGTTAATGTCATTAATGAATATCATTAATGTCACACACAGCCACAAATTTTAGTTGAGATACAATAAAATGTTAACTTATAAAAATGCATTATATTTAACACTCTGCTTCTTTGTACACAAGTGATGAACCTTTGGCAAAGATTAAATCAAAATGCGTGTAAAAATTAGACAGATCAGGTAGTTACAGGTCATGTTAAAAATAAAACAACAAAATATGAAAGCAGCTGTGATGGGCTTAAAATGAACTTACTGTGAACATTCTGCCGTTTTCCCTTTGCTTTGGAAATCCATGATGCACTGAATCAGTTGATTGTTTTCATCAAGCAACTGGCAAGACAAATTTAAATAAACAATTTCCTTCTATTTTTTTAAACCTTCCTCTGTGGCTGTAGTCCTAATCTTCTGCTGTGATTCAATTTCAACAAATTAATTTAAAATTCAATTTCCTAACACAGCTTGAAGCTTAAAACTACTGGGTTTCTAACAGCAAAGGGTGTGTTAATGTGACAGCAAAAAAGTACCATTAGACGAATAACGTTTGCCAAAGACAGCAACATGTTGCTAGCTAGCTTGCCATCATTAGGAAATAATTAGGACGGGCTTGAGGAAATAAGTAAAAGTTTGATAGGTTAATGCATTCACAAAACGTAACAAATTAGTCATGTTACTCAAGCTAGCTATCGCTAAATAACTTGGCGAGGTAAGACTCATATGTAGCCAAGCCGTATGTCCCCCAACAAACCCTCAAAACTAAATTATTTAGCTAGCTAGCTGTGCATTAAAGCCCGGGACCAACATACACTGGCTGGCCTTCGCCAACACCTAGGTTAGCTAGGACAGCCAGCTAGCCTCCTCGCCATCGAGCGAAAGCATGGCTGCGTCATTTCAACACGTCCCTGGTAACAGCCGCATACAGAGCATGTTTATGAGGACCCCTCTCGACTTGTCCCACGGACAGAACCATCGAGCCAGCGGTCAGGCCGCAAAGCCAGGTTACCTCGCTGGACTTTAGCTCGGATTGTGGCCGTTAGCTGCGAGCTAAGCTAACAAAGGCAACGGCTTACCTCAATGACGGGCAAACCCAAAACGTTAGCCACAGAAAGCTAGGCCTTCACAGCGCTGCCTGGCTAGCTACTCAACCGTAACACAACGGACCGGGGTGGTGGAGGTTAAGAGAAAGCATTTAGGTGAATTTTGTATTCATATATCAGGAATATTAGAAATCTTTGCGAATACGGTTTTAGCGCGATACCCATTTATCACCCAGGAGCATGAGCCAGCTGGTTACCTAGCTACCAGTAGTTACCGAGGAAGCTAGCCTAGCTCGCTAGCTGGGTCTAGCCGTTAGCCAGAATAACTGTATTCCTTATCATTATTAAAATAGTTACCTTTTGTATTCCCGCGGGTGTAATATCACCCTTCGCGCGTTGTCTATGAGGTGCAAAAGCCACCGACATGGTGATATTGTGAATAAACACCAACAAATTCCCTCAATACGCAGCCACAGCTCGCGTTAACAAACGTTCACATAGGGCGCAGAGCGGAATGTCCATCTGCTGAGCAGTTCGGGGGTAGACCGAGTTGTGCTGAATTCCCTGTTTAAAAAAGGACGGCGTCCAGACTTTAAAGTCATCGAAATTCATACAGGTACACTTTAGAATAAATATGCACACATATTAAGCTAAACCAGTAACTGAAACTCAGGTGTTTTTACAATGGTATGTCGATTCTTCCCTCTTATCAGTGGTTTGTCCCTAACGCCACCTTACACCACCAAAAGGAATCCAGACAGCAAATGATTGTAGGCTAACGCTAGCTGTGGAGCTACGCACTAAATAAAACAATACCAAAACGCATGTAACTGCTACTCGAGTTGCCTTTAATTACAATCATTTTTGCCGCACACGCTTTGTAGTGGGTTGGGGGGGGGGGGTTCGTTTCTCCTTATCGCCGTGAAGTCATGCGAGCATAAGATTGAGTGTTTTGAAGATGGCGGGAGTTCAATCATGTGGCTCTAATTTCGAAACCTTTCTTGTTAAGAGTAACCTATATTATTTACCTGGGCAGGGTTTTAACACACTTCAAACTCCACGGAAAGGTCGAGTTAAAAAGTAAGGGAAAAATCGCAAAGGTTTAGCTTTATGAAAAGGCATTTGTGGTTGGAATTTATTTAATTGATTGTCTGTTATTGAATTGCCTAATTGGTTAATCAGTAAACCCTTAAACTGGTCTGCCAAAAGAACGTTATTCCCACAGAAGTACGTCTGCTAAGCTGTTTTTGTGTTCTGCTTCAAACGGGCCTATTCAAGTATGCTGGTACTTACATCGTGACTACACTTCCCTACACCAACATAGCCGTTTCTAAGGACAGAAATGACGTGATTATGAAGCAGGAATAAAACGCAGTTAAGGCCAAATTTAAAAGCTAGGGTTGCTATTTTCAACTATTACCCTGTTATAAATCATTTATAATCACACACTGCATAACAAAATAATTGCACTCCCAAAGAATGATGGAGGGATGAATGAACTGATAGAGCAAGGTGTACAAGTGCTGTGCACTAGGTCAGCATTTGAATCTTAATACCAAGTTTAATTGTTCTGTGATTTCTATGGGGGAATGTGGAGACAAAAGAGATGATGGAAATGAATTGGAAAATGAATCGTGTGCTTTTACAGAAACTTTCTGGGGTTATTCTGCTGCAGTTCTTTCTACCTCATACCATTTCGTGTTGTGTTATTCCAAAGGTGGGTATCCTTTGTTTTAGTGCACTTACGTGCATGTGTGTGTGTGTGGGGGGGGGGGGGGGGACTCAAATGTGTTAATGTGTCTGAAATGCAATGATGCAATAATTAAAATAACAAAATAACATTGTAATTTGACTGGAAAATAGAGCGCACAACCGCAAAGCTGAAAAAGTCAACAGTGACCAACCACAATGATCCAGACATTTTGGGCTGGATAAATATTCATTTCATACTTGCTATGAGACCTCTCCTCCCCATTATATTACACCTGCTATGAAATTGTTGCTGACATGCATTTAGTGCTGCTATCTATTTCAGACTTGCACTGTATCATGTCCTGAATCTGGCTGACACTTTGGTCATTAACTGAATCTGTTGAATATTTTCCAAAACCCACACAGGTTGATTGCAGCCTTCAGCAGTTAAATGAGAGATGGGCCAATCTTTGACAAAAGACGCGCTCCGCAATGTCGAATCCGCATAGCGCAGCTTCGGGGTATGCATGAAGCCGCAGAATCTCTTCAGCTACTTCAGTAAAGCCTGATAGAGCTGGAATCTGCAGATACTCCTCAGTTGCTTCTTGCTTGGAAGAACGATGGATGCATGAAGTCAAAGGACACCCCCCCCCCCCATCCAGCCTTTTAGGCACGTGCTTCTCTAGCCTGCCTATATTCATTTGTGCTTGGGATCTTGCAAGCGAATAGGTGAATTTCAGAGAGTTTATTCAGCATGCCAGTTGTGCTTTATTGTTCCCTGATGGGAATTGGAAAAAAGCGCAATGTTTTCTGAAATGAAACTGCGAAAAGTCCAGCGTGGTTTAGCTGGAACGTCAATTAAAAAAATTGCCAGTCATGCTTTAACAAGTAGGCCCAGACTGGCTTGAGTGGAAGCATTCACCTAATGTTCCTGAGGAGTTACTCTCCAAGATATTTAAATGAATTATGTTTCCTTTATTTTTGCCAAAACGTTTGCGATCCTCAAATAACAGGAATGAACAGCATCATGTTTCTTTTTGTGGTTATTGCTGTCTGCAGTAGAAAAACATGACTGAACAGGCATCAGGTGGGTCTGCTTTTCCAGAAGCAAGAGAACTTGTGTTTCCAAGATAGAATGTACAGCCCTGAAGGTAAAGCAGCGATCCCATTGGCTGAATATTTGCCATAGTAATCCACAATTCCAGAGTCAGTTTTGTTGTTGTTCCTACTCATCTCAGACGTGTTGAGTAAGCAGTGAAATATATCCAAGACACAGTGGTACATTTCACACGAAACAGAAACAGACAACAACGCATATAGATGATAAATAAATATAGCAAATGCAGACGACACTTCAGCCGTATGCGACACAACAACCTGTTGTATAATAAACTGTCACTTTACAGAAAATTACAACATTCAGCAGACACAGGACAAGTGCCTTGTCACTAGGCAATTGGTAATGGGGTGGGTGGGTTACTGTTTTAGCTGTGATTTCAGTGCATGTTGATGGCTTGTAATATGCCATAATTGCTTTAACACTGACTCAGAAGAAGACAATGTGCACAAATTGCAGTGAGTGAATGTAATCTTAAATGCCAATATCTGCAGTTATTTGTGTAATTGATATACAAATAAGGCAGAGTTACAAATCCAGTTTGTGTGTGGATGTGAGCCTTTGGCAGATCTGCTCAGCAGTCTGAGTGCCTGCAGACAGAAACCTTTCGTATATATCTAGACATGGCCTGGGTGCTCTCTCACCTATGTGCATTTAAAAAAAGATCAAATGATATGTAAACCAGACATTCAGATATATTTGAGTTTAGGAGGATTGATTCAACAGAGTAAAATTGAATTGCGTTCTTAAACAGTAATTAACAGTTTTTGGTATTGCACTCAGGGTTACTTGGTTGAGTTTATTAAATATTCAACGAGTATCTGTGTGTGACTTAGGAGTGATGTTGTGTTTGGATTTATATGACTGCACCAACCTTTGAAACTCACCCATAATGCAATGCATGATTGGTAATGTGAGGGATTAGTGAGCATTAGACTCTAGTGAGCTACCCTATCGGCTGCTGAAATCTGTTCTTTGTCAGTAAACTGGATGGCATGAACCTGTCAAAGAGGAAGACATGACCAGTCAAATGTATTTATTAGTGACACTCGCACAAAGTAGTCTGAATATTTTTAGAACACTTCCACAAATTATTTTGACTGTATAAAATCCTTAAAACACAACTTCTGAAAAACACCAAATGTGTTTTGAAAAAAAGGATGGAATTCAAGAATCCTCTTTAAACAAACACTACAACATAGAGCTCTATATCTAATGAATATCACTGCAGTGAAATGCTATATTACTCTACTGATTGATCTTACTGAAATAGCTGTTTGATATATTTTAGCACTTAAAGACTCCCAAAAGGTGTGCAGTTAACATGTTAACAGCGACAAGACTGAGCTCATTCTAAGTCGTATCGCGGTTTAACACGAACAGTGCCTGAGAGTGCCTCTCAGATGGCAATGTGACCGTTTCCCTCTGTAGCCTGGTTTGTAATCTGGGTTTCATCCTCGATTCACCTCTCTCATGCAACGTTCACATTAACACTTTTGTTAAAAGCTCTTTCTTCCACTTGAACAAAGACAAGTCTGCAGCCAAGTCTCCGTCTTTGTTTAGACGCCCTGATTGGGCCTTTCTCCCCCTAGCTGTCCTGCCCTCTGACCTTCTCTCTTTGGTGATCGTGCCTTCTCTAGTATTGCTCCCTGTAAATGGAAGCACGACCCACCATCTTAAATCCATCTTCAGAACACACTGTAGATTTTTTTCATTTGCATACAACCTGCCAGGTGCCTAATCTGTTCCCTTCAATTATCTGTACCTGTGCTGTTCTCTATCCCTTTGTTTCTACTTGCCCTGTATTTATGTTGTGATTCTCCATAACTGTGTAGGTGCCCCTGATTTATTGAAAAGACTAACAAAGTATAATGAAGTATTATTATTATTATTATGGAGCGGTCGTATCTTCCTTCCCTGTGCACAGAGATATAAACCTTTCCTTTGACTCTGCACAAAGTTTGCATCATGGATTACTTAACAAGACTGGACCCTGGCGACTCACATGCTAACACCAGACTTTGTGTAGTATAAATATACTTATATATCTGTTTTTGAATTGAAAAATGGTTATCTTGATCTATTGACAAGTTTTGGGGGTGAATAAACGAGTCACATCAACATTACTTTTACCCCCAGAAACCGTTTCTAATAGTGGCTTAACTGATTCAATATCACGCGCATGTCCTTCAAACTCTGCATCTAATCATAAAGAATTTGTCGGACTAAAAGCACAAACCAAATCAACAACACACCTGAACAACCTTTGATTACACGGCGAGACGCCTAATCCTTCGCCTGTATCGCCTCCATCTCATCGATAGATGGAGAGAGTATTACGGCGCGAGAAGCCTGCGGGCCGTTCATTCCTCGCGCTGAAGGGGGGTGAGGGGGTTGGCGTTCTGCTCGTGATCAGTATTGATATGCCCCGAGACGCAAAGCTCAACATTAATGCAACCAATAATGCCTGCACTGGGGTGACCGACAGACGAGAGGGCCCGGGGAGATGTGCCGGCCAAGCCGGGACCATTGCACGCGATGAGCCCGCAACAATACAGATGCAAACCGTGAGCACAAGCCTTGGGTTAAAAGCACGCGTGAACATGCGCGTTCACCGGCCACTTTATTAGAAACATCTACGTGTGCCCGACTCTCCTTATCCACTTTATCACGTTGAGCTGCCCTACGAGTGAATGCCGTTGTAGACAGTAGCCATGTATCATTTGTTAACGAGCCCTCTGCTCCGTTCATCACCGGTCGGATACTGAGCGCAGGGCCACGTACCCTATAGTGTTTGGGTGCAACACCCAGTCTATCAGAGGCAGCAGTGTTTCTGGGGTTTTACATGTGTGAGTGTCACTGCTGAATTGAGAGTGCTATGCCAGTTTGTGGTCCTGTGCTCATAATCTAGGACATACATTGGACATGAGATGAACAGACCGTCTAAGCACAGCAGAGATGAGTTAACCAGCTATCATAAGTCTGGCTTTGGGTAATGTAGTACACACTTCACATGTCGAGGTCTTGGTTCTGTGATCGCTGTGCTCTGGATCTAAGGTAGGGGTCGGTCTATACACAGCTGGTCTTCAACGTGTGGGTGAAGTCCTCATCCTGACCTGAAGTACTGGACAAGGCCCTGCACTCTTTGTAGATTTTTTTTATTTTTTATTTTTGGTTATCTCCAACGATGGTATTTTCACACCGAGGAATAACTCAGAGGACCACTCCACCCCATTCCCCAAAACGCCAAACTTGACTGTGGTGAAGGGAAAAGCCATTGATGGTGCAGTCTGACTGTCCTGCTACTAGGATTAACTTTAAACTTTAGCGACAACCCATTCTTCACCCTTTTGTGAACTAATTAGTTATTTATTCTAAGAGACAGTGACAGTATTATAACAGCACAGTACAATATAGTATAGTACAGGGCAGTCTTGAACGTTCACGTTTCTATACGGTGTAATTAGAACCTTCTTACTAGTGATTTAATCTAGGTCTTTTGCAGCCGATATTGTTATTCAACAGGATGAATTCAGTTGTTACCACAAAGGAACGACTTAACGCTAGAAATAGCTGCGAGCACATTTCCATTCAGCGCCAGCAGATGGCAATATTGCCTCAAGAGCAATGCGTTCATCTCCCTCTGCTTTTATCTCACTGGCCAAAGGAATAACAGGGAGCAGGGAAAACTGCAAACAGTGAACCCTGAGCTCTGACATGTTTTTCTTTCAATCTGTTTGAACATTTCACCTCCGGGGCTTTGCATTAGAACAACTGAATCCATCTCAAGAGTTGGACTGTTCTCGATTGGCGGAATAGAGGCTGTGGAGGGGGAGCGGGACTCTGTCCTGGAGCGGTGAGCAAGCTGTCAGGGCACATCGAGTCACGAAGGGCTGTACACTCCGACGACAGCGTCCCTTCGTTAACCATCACACATCCACTGTCGCGTCTTCCATTTTCCTTGCAAACCTGCTCTCTCTGGCCCACCGTGTCAGATCTCTGAGACCCTGCATGTCTGAACTCCGAGCCCCTCCATGTCTGATCTCTGAGACCCTGCATGTCTGATCTCCGAGCCCCTCCATGTCTGATCTCTGAGACCCTGCATGTCTGATCTCCGAGCCTCTCCATGTCTGATCTCTGAGACCCTGCATGTCTGATCTCCAAGCCCCTCCATGTCTGATCTCCGAGCCCTGGCATGACTGATCTCCGAGCCCCTCCATGTCTGATCTCTGAGACCCTGCATGTCTGATCTCCGAGCCTCTCCATGTCTGATCTCTGAGACCCTGCATGTCTGATCTCCAAGCCCCTCCATGTCTGATCTCCGAGCCCTGGCATGACTGATCTCCGAGCCCCTCCATGTCTGATCTCTGAGACCCTGCATGTCTGATCTCCGAGCCCCTCCATGTCTGATCTCTGAGACCCTGCATGTCTGATCTCCGAGCCTCTCCATGTCTGATCTCTGAGACCCTGCATGTCTGATCTCCGAGCCTCTCCATGTCTGATCTCTGAGACCCTGCATGTCTGATCTCCAAGCCCCTCCATGTCTGATCTCCGAGCCCTGGCATGACTGATCTCCAAGCCCACGCGTCTCTTTGCCATGCCTGCATGTCTGAACTCCAGGTCCCCCCACCCGATCTCTGGTCTTCGTGTCTGATCTCTGTGCCTGATCTCTCGGTGCAGCTAGCTGGCAGTCAGCAGTTGCAGACAGAGGCATTAAAAAGAGCCATCTTGCTTCCTGCCCTTATATGTGGGCAGTGCGCCCTAAGTGACCTACCAGCAGCTCTGTCTCCGGTACCTGTAACAGCCTGTGCTCGAATCTTGCAGCATCTGAGTCTATTAAGAGTGGAGCTTCTCAGAAACTTATTAGGCACTTCTGGGACTAGATTGAGTGCTGAAAACATGCAAAATTTTTCCAGTAGACCACACATCAAGCATGAGGTAGGCAAAGGGAGTCATCTAACTCCAAATCCCCTAAACACGCACGGGCTTTCATTCTTACTCTAAAGCACCCATGCACTCAGGGGCTTGCATTCTTGGCCAAGCAAGTGCCTGGGAGCACACCCAATATCCAAACGGCTCCATAATGGCGAGAGAGTCACAGAGCACAATGGGAGAGAGTGGGTGGAAAGGGAGGAATCGTGGGAAAGCGCTGCCCGCGGCTGATCGAATTATCCTATGGGCCGCCGCTTCCTCCCTGCTCGCTGGCTGCCTGACACCGGCGGGGGAACTCCACCCTGTGTGATGCCATCTAAGGCGAGCGGGAGGTGAGGAGGAGTGGCTGTCCGTTGACAGGCTGCAGAGGGCGCTACGGGGCCCCAGAAGCAGGTGCCAGGTTCAGGTAGTCTTTGCTCATAAGTCCTCCAGGAACATATCTTATAACTCTGCCTGTTTTTTCTCTCTTTTCTTGTGGAATTCAAGCACATAGGATAGAAACCCATGTTAAGCAGGCGGGGGCGTTAGACCTGTTTGTAAATTAAGGGCTTAGTTCCTTTTGCACAACTACTTACAGTTATATCTTCTTTTACCCATTTCTGGATCATCAGCAGTATACCGACTCCAGAGAGGAGCGGCGGGTCAATTCAGTCGTCTGCGAAGACGACAGTTCCCCGTTCACAAATTTGATTTTAGTTTGGAATATATTTGTCCTTTGTACTTGACAAGTCGACATGTAATGAGTAAATAAAGTAACATCTGAGAGAAGCATTTGCATTTTGAATTATTCACAATGCTTTCTAGTCTAATCAGTTCAGTAGTTTTAATGTTGATGATGATTTTTTTTTAAAGACAACATCTGTAGCTAGTTGTTGTGACCAGGTAACATCTGCTGCTGCCTTCAGGCAGGGGGAGTTTGCTGCAGGGCTGGGTCATTGGTGAGATGGGGACAGTGTGTCAGTTTCCTGTTTGTATTCTAAATGCTACCTGTTCAGCTAGGGGAAGAACAGGAGCCATGAGAAATACGCTACTGATTTATTAATGTATTCATTTGGCTCTCATTATTGTCAATGTGCTCAATATGATTTTTTCCATCGACAACAGTATGTATGATTTTAATTTGAACAGAAGTGTTCAGCTAATGGTTGCTGTTTAATTATTTCAGTCTTACCTTAGCTACTTGAAAGAAGTCTGCATGCACTGGGTTTCATTATTAATTAACGCAAGAATTCTGCATCCATTGGGTTTCATTATTAATTAATGCAAGAATTCTGCATGCACTGGGTTTCATTATTAATGCAATATTCTGCATGCAGTGGATTTCATTATTAATTAATGCAAGAATTCTGCATCCATTGGGTTTCATTATTAATTCATGCAAGAATTCTGCATCCATTGGGTTTTATTATTAATGCAATATTCTGCATGCAATGGATTTTATTATTAATTAATGCAAGAATTCTGCATGGACTGGGTTTTATTCTTAATTAAAGCAATAATTCTGCACGCACTAGGTTTCATTATTAATTAATGCAATAATTCTGCATGCACTGGGTTTCATTCAGAGGTGTAACCATGAGGTCCTCTTTGGACGGGCAATTGGATTATTTCAGTGGGTAACAACAAAAATGTTGCTTTTCCTAAAACGGGGATGTAAACAAGGGCATGGTTTAATTTTGAGAAGGAGGGGGCAAAGAAAATATAATTCCAGCACCCTGTCCGGGGCCATTACAACATGGAGAACACTATTACATTTTCTATTTAGAATTTATGGGATACATTTGTATGATGAACTAGAGAGAAAAACTTGTAAGCAGTTTTTGGTTTGGATATTGGCAGCATGCACTGAGTCAGGCAGCAGTACCTGTATGATGAGACTAGGATAGTTCTGCCTAGGACAGAACCACAGGACCACAGGTGTGGGGTGAGGGGGATGTTCCCAAAGGAATGTAGAGCTCCTGATAGCTAGCTGGGGTAAAACCCATAAAGGTAAAAGCAGACAGAGGTGGGTAAGCTAGGATGGCGACATGTTCTGTTTGCCAACAGAATGCAGTTAAATCACGGAGGCGGCTTTCTGCATGCTGCCTTTAGCGCCGATGTAAGTGATCGGACCACCACAGTGGCCCACAACAATGAGGGGCATGATTAGTCCCTCCCAGATTCCGTGTTCCGTGTTTTTCCCTGCCTCGTGTACCTTAGTTCCATTCCGTCGTTTCGTTTTCTCTAACCCTCCTTTAATTTTCCACACCTGTTCCTCGTTTCGAGTCTTGTTAAGTTCATGTATTTAAACCCCGTCTTGAGCTCTGTCTTTTGGGCTGTTCATCGGTGATACGTGGATGTATAGTTATTCTAATGGTTATGGCGCGGTGTACTTCGTGTTTCCTGGTCTGTTACAGCCTGCTTAACCTGTGCTTCCGTGCGTTTAGGTCTCGTCGCTGTTTGTGTGTAGTTACTCGTGTGTCTTGGCTCTTATGTTTCCCAGTACTCTATGACCCTGGACTGTAACAACGCCTCTGACTCTGGATTTGCCCCTACTAAATCTCGCTGTTTTCCGCACATGCGTCCGTCTCTTTACCGCTCAACGCTACAGGGGGCTAAATAAAAATAAAGCTCATTGAATTAATTTCTATAGGATGCCAGTTCCCAGTGCGTATAAATTAACCAGAGTACCAGTCTGCGGTAAGCCTTGACAAACTCTGTAATAAACAGCACCAGATCTGGTACAGCTAGCCTGGAGCAGGCCGGCTATTGGGCTAATCCAGTGGCCGCCATGTGAGCTGCTAACAAGTGATGCACAGCTTTCAAAACGAGCAAAGTCATCTGTGAAACTATGCGAGACTATAAATACAACTTATAAGAACCAGAGAAAAGAATATCAAATGCATTAGCTAATAGGTTTAATTGGATTGCCAGGAGGCGAGCAGTTAATCCAAAACAGGTTCTGCAGTTCTTCACTGCTCTGCTGACTTCTGTCCCATGTCTGCACAACATGTGTGTGGTCCAAGCAAGACCGCTCACTAAGCACACCTACACTTTCACCATGGCCGATATTAAAGCGTTTATGATGACCCACGACAAGATGACAGACATCTACCAACGCTCAAAACAACTGACATATCGGGTTTTTCCAGAGTTTTAACTGGATTGGCAGATCTCTGGGTGGGCGATGCCTACCGAAGCCCCTCCTTAGACACGCCCTGTTTTATTAATAATTAATACTATAATTCTGCAATGCACACATTTTGTAAACAAGTGCTAAAACATTTAAGTTATTCAAGTCTTTATTTATCTTTTGATGAGAATTTGACTTTCTTTAATAAACTGGCATTACCTCTCTAGACCATATCATGAGATGTGATCAAGCTTTTGCCAAGCAGTTATCTCACACACAGCCACACACAGACCTCATTTTATTACCAGGAATACACAGGGTATCACATAGTTTATTACCAGGTAAGCACAGGTTATCACTGTTTTTATCATGAGGTGTACACACAGGTGTACACAGAGTACCAGAGAGTTCATCATCAGGTGTACACAGAGTACCAGAGAGTTCATTATCAGGTGTACACAGAGTACCAGAGAGTTCATTATCAGGTGTACACAGAGTATCAGAGAGTTCATTATCAGGTGTACACAGAGTATCAGAGAGTTCATTATCAGGTGTACACAGAGTATCAGAGAGTTCATTATCAGGTGTACACAGAGTACCAGAGAGTTCATTATCAGGTGTACACAGAGTACCAGAGAGTTCATTATCAGGTGTACACAGAGTATCAGAGAGTTCATTATCAGGTGTACACAGAGTACCAGAGAGTTCATTATCAGGTGTACACAGAGTACCAGAGAGTTCATTATCAGGTGTACACAGAGTATCAGAGAGTTCATTATCAGGTGTACACAGGGTACCAGAGAGTTCATTATCAGGTGTACACAGAGTATCAGAGAGTTCATTATCAGGTCTACACAGAGCACCAGAGAGTTCATTATCAGGTGTACACAGAGTATCAGAGAGTTCATTATCAGGTGTACACGGGGTACCAGAGAGTTCATTATCAGGTGTACACAGAGTATCAGAGAGTTCATTATCAGGTGTACACAGAGTACCAGGGAGTTCATTATCAGGTGTACACAGAGTATCAGAGAGTTCATTATCAGGTGTACACAGAGTACCAGAGAGTTCATTATGAGGTGTACACAGAGTACCAGAGAGTTCATTATCAGGTGTACACAGAGTATCAGAGAGTTCATTATCAGGTGTACACAGAGTATCAGAGAGTTCATTATCAGGTGTACACAGAGTACCAGAGAGTTCATTATCAGGTGTACACAGAGTATCAGAGAGTTCATTATCAGGTGTACACAGAGTACCAGAGAGTTCATTATCAGGTGTACACAGAGTACCAGAGAGTTCATTATCAGGTGTACACAGAGTATCAGAGAGTTCATTATCAGGTGTACACAGAGTATCAGAGAGTTCATTATCAGGTGTACACAGAGTATCAGAGAGTTCATTATCAGGTGTACACAGAGTATCAGAGAGTTCATTATCAGGTGTACACAGAGCACCAGAGAGTTCATTATCAGGTGTACACAGAGTACCAGAGAGTTCATTATCAGGTGTACACAGAGTATCAGAGAGTTCATTATCAGGTGTACACAGAGTATCAGAGAGTTCATTATCAGGTGTACACGGGGTACCAGAGAGTTCATTATCAGGTGTACACAGAGTATCAGAGAGTTCATTATCAGGTGTACACAGAGCACCAGAGAGTTCATTATCAGGTGTACACAGAGTACCAGAGAGTTCATTATCAGCTGTACACAGAGTATCAGAGAGTTCATTATCAGGTGTACACAGAGTATCAGAGAGTTCATTATCAGGTGTACACAGAGTATCAGAGAGTTCATTATCAGGTGTACACAGAGTACCAGAGAGTTCATTATCAGGTGTACACAGAGTACCAGAGAGTTCATTATCAGGTGTACACAGAGTATCAGAGAGTTCATTATCAGGTGTACACAGAGTACCAGAGAGTTCATTATCAGGTGTACACAGTATTACAGAGTTTTATGCTGTACACACTTATTTCAAGGTTTTTTCTGGCCCTAAAATGACACTGCAGCTCTCATTCATTATCTGCGTTTCTCTGAATCAACTCTGTTTCGCTCTCCCTCTCAGACAGCACCAGTAAAAACACACACATACACATATACATACAAACACACACACACACACACACGCACACACACGCACGCACACACGCGCGCACACACACACACACACACACACACACACACACACACACACACACACACACACAGACAGCCACAAAATAAGAGAAAAAAAGAGAACAATGCTCTGCCCTTTGATCAGTTGCATCAACATTCTCTGCAAACTTGTTATCCATATGTAAATTGGGGATGATGGTGGGTGAAAAAGTTGCCAGAATGGCATGAATCCATTGTGCTGTGATGATCAAAATAAAAGAGATACTGAACAGCTGCAGGGCATTACAGCCTCAGATGAGACCCCCCCCACACACACTTTGCAGAAAGGCTGGGTACAGGAAAGCAGAAGGGAAGTAGATTGGTACGGAATGCAGCACTCAAGCCTGGAAGGTTCCCAGTTTAAATTAGCCAAAGAAAAGAAACATAGGGATTAGGCATACACTCCCGATTAAAAGCAGGAGTTCTTAGGTGCAATCAACCCCAAATCCTAATCAGGAACGCACAGCGTCAGGATGAATCGGAAGCTTCTATCAGAGTCTCAGAGTCTATCAAGGAACTATCTCTGGGCAGGACGATTATCCCTCTAGTTTTATATTAGATCAATAACATGTGAGCAAAATGTTTTACAAATTCATTTTTTCCCTTTATTTCCTCATTACTTGTTTATTTTATGTCTGTGCAGTTTTATGTTTACATTTCAGAGCATAATCTTCTAATTATGAAAGGTTTTGAAGTGCCATTCTCTGTGAGAGCTTCTGATGTTCTTAATGTTAACATTTTTTTGTCATGCAGTTCTAATTAAACTGTCTAATGCAGAATCCACAAAGTTTTGAACGTCTTGAAATGTTTTGAAATTGTCAAAGAGAAAGGAATGACTCACCTTGGTCTTGCCTTCCTGTCTGACATCACACATAGCATGAGAAAGAGAAGATGATTTTAGCATAAACATACCTAGCCAGCATTGCTAAAACTTCGCTAGGCTCCCACCTCCATTTATGGACAATTTTTACATCTCTCTTTCAGTGGCGAGTTGAGCTAAAAATGCTAACTTGTCTGTGAAGAGGCCCATAGAAGGACCCTTCAGTCCTGGAGCAGGGACCAGGGACCAGGACCAGGGGCTGGGAGCGGGGGCCATGGCCGTTGTCTGTGTAGTGAGGGGGCCACAAACAGCCGGGGTCATGGGAGTCAGGGCACAGCTGGGTGCCTTAGGCCTGCACGCACGCACACACACACACACACACACACACACACACACACACACACACACCTATGAACATGGTCACACACAGTTACACATACGCACACACACGCATACGCACATGTACACACTACTGCTGGTGTAAAATCCATTGTCTTTAGGTTGGAAGGGAACATCAAGCAAAGACGAAGCGTGTGGAGCACGATAACCAGCTCCACGGACTCATTAGAGAACTAATGAAGTAAGTCATTATCTAACTAAACATAAAGAACACTTCTAGACCTTTATATTCCAGCACGGCATGTGTTCTAATTTGACTCTAGCCAACTCTAACGGGGGATCACTGGCAGAAACAAAGATGTTGAGCTGTTCTCCTTCCCTTCCTCTCTCTCTCGCTCTCTCACACTGTGTATGTGTGTATGTGTGATCGCCCCCAGGCAGAGCGGGTCAAGGTTTGCCCGCACTCACACACCAATTCTGGTTCTCGGAGCCTGAGGGAACGCCGTGAGCACTCGAGGCAAGGGCAAGTCCAAACAATACACACCCGCACACACACCCACACACACACAGCCACACACACACGCACACACACACGCACACACACACAAACAGCCACCTCCGACTTGTGGCGGTACGTGAGCAGATAGGATAACAAGGTGAAACATGTTTGTTAGCTTGGCTGAGTTAAGGGCCGTGTGCTTTCTGAATCGCTCCGTGTTTGCATTCATCCGTGGCGGCTGTTCTTCTGTCAATGTGTTCTTTCTTCTTTATTGATTTTAAAACCTTTTTGACCTTCTCACTCTTCCATCCTGCGAAATGAAATTCCTGCCATCAGAATGAGGGACGCATCAAGAAACGCATTAAGAAACATTCTTACAAACGTCTCACTGCCAGGCTGCTGCACACATGACAGGTGACATGACATAAAACAGTAACAAGACTATGTTGTAGGAAAGGACTAGATCAGATCATGGCAAGACTTCAGTAATAAAAAACGTTTCTCATTTCATTCAAGTTTCAAGTTTCATCAAATCATTATGAAAAAATTATGCTTATTTCAATTTTTATTTCAGTCCCATCTTTTGCGCTTCAATCTCTGCATTAAATCTCAACATTGTTATGATTTCCAGGCTGGTATAGATATTCATCAGGCCATGCTCCAGACTTCTGGATTCATTCGTCTCTCTCTCTCTCTCTCTCTCTCTCTCTCTCTCTCTCTCTCTCTCTCTCTCTCTCTCTCTCTAACTGAAGCTGCGAGTCTGATTCTTACTCTGGCTCCGAGGAGTAAACTGGCTTTCTGCTCTGCTAAATGGAAAGTGCCTGAGGGCCTTTTCATTTTCAGGGCCCCATCGTTTGCTTCATGGTGTCAGAGCCCGCGTGTTCGCCGAGTTCATGTTTCGGCCCCGGGGCCCCTGCTCTGCTTTATTTTGTTTTATCTTGCAGCTTAGTCGAGTCGGCTGGTGGACTCCCCGGGGACGCCTGCATAGCAACCGGCGAGATCAACAAAATAAGTTTGTTTGCGTTGGCTGTTCCAGCATGTTGTCAAGTTCTCCATCTCAGTTTTACATGCCCCTCCTACTGTTATGTCTCTCTCTCTCTCTCTCTCCTTTCTCTCCTCTCGTCTTTTTCTCTCCTTCTCTGTATTTGTCTCTCTCTCTCTCTCCATCTCGCTCTCTCTTGCTCTCTCCCCTTGCCTGAGGGAGAGGGAGACCTCTAATTGGAGCCTGCTCTAATTGGAGTCTAATACTGGAGTGAGACAGAGTTGAGTCCTGAGGCAAGAGAATGAGTAGAAGAAAACTTAAGTACCATTGCAAAAAAAAGCTAGCATATAAGAGAGCGTTTACATCTCTCTCTCTCTCTCTCTCTCTCTCTCTCTCTCTCTCTCTCTCTCACCTTCTCTCTGCTGACTCTTTGACTTTAAATCCACAAGATGTAAATAAGTAGTTGCAGTGGCACTTGTGTGGTGGGGGTAGTGGCAGAGTTTGCGTTAAGCTGGTATAAGAGTATCAGACACCTGTGCTGCCAAAGGTTTCCCACGATGGGCATGGCACTGCTGAACGGGGAGCAGGCGGCCACCCAAAGACAGCCGTCCTGCTTCCCAAAACCTATCAGTGACGGAACATCGGTACTTTGTAGAGCCGCCTTTTGCTTAAATTACAGCTAAGGCTCTTGGGGTGTGTCTTTATTAGCTTAGCACATCACATGTAGCCACTGGGAGTTTTGCCCATTCTTCAAAGGAAAACTGCTACAGCTTCTTCAAGTCAGATGGGTTGCATAGGTGTACAGCAATATTCAAGCCACGCCACAGATTCCCGGCTGGATTGAGCTTTGGACATTGACTAGGCCATTCCAAAGCATTAAAAGCGCTCCCTTTAAGGTCTTTGTCCTGCTGAATGGTGGACCTCAATGTCAGGTCTTAAATCTCTGCGATACTGAAACAGGTTTTCCTCAAGAGTTGCCCTGTATTTAGTGCCATCCATCTTTCTTTTAATCTTGGCCAGTTTTCCAGTCCTTACATCATCCCTACAGCACGATGCAGCCATTGAGCCTCTCTGTGGTAATGGTGTTGGGAATGTTGGGTGGTGTTCGGTGATGGGAAGTGCTGGGTCTCCAACACACATTGTTCCCCATGGCCAAAAGGTTCAAGTTCAGAAAGGGTCATCTAACCAGAGAACCTCTTCCATGTGTTTGGGGAGTCTGACACATGCTGTTTGGTGAACTCCAAACATGTTTTTTAATTTCTTTCTTTAAGCAGTGGCTTCCTTTCTGGCCATTCGTCCAGCCCTGCTCCGTGAAAATGGATGGCTTAAAGTGGTCCTATGGACAGATATTCTCACCTCTGCGCTGGATCTTTGTAGCTGCTTTAGAGTTGAATCTTGGATTAATGCTCTCCTTGGCTGGTTGGTGAGTTCTGGTGCGTGGTTTTCTCTTGCTGGGTATGTAGCGTTGCCATATTCTTTTAATTTTCCTAGAATGGATTTAATGATGCTCTGTGGGATTTTTTAAATATTCCATCTGAGCTCTTATTTTCCTACAACTTTATCTAAGACACTGATGGCACAGGTGAACCATAATCAACTAATTTTGCGACTTCTGAAGTTAATTGGTTGGAATACATCTTATTTAAGGATTATATAGCAGAGGGTGTGAATACATGTACTCACAAGTGTTCAGTTTTTTTTTTTTTAACAAGGTATTTTTTTCAATCCAGGTTTTAATGCGGCAAAACAGGAAAAACCCTGAGGGGGGTGAATACTTGCACAAGGCACTGTACGCCAATTGTACACCTACTACGTGTTTCTAATAAATAAATGTTTCTGTAGCATCAATATTCATATGTTTTCATATTCCATGTAGCATCTCATCCCAGTAAATGTTAGTGCCGGTTAATAGAGCATCACGCTGACCGACCCCTGTGAACTGCTGCATTCTAAAACTCCTCCTAATCTCTTCCCTAAGGCAGTGGGCATCTCCCCAAGAACACGCGAACCACCATATACCACATATCAGTGGGCCAAAAGGCAAGGCAGAAACAGATGGATCAGAGAAGGTGATACGTTTGTCTCTCACATCGCAACACGAAGAACAAAAAAAGAGACATAGAGAGAGAAAGCGAGACAGAGAGTGAAAGAGAGAGTGAGGGAGAGAAATAAAATCAAATGGCAAACAGATGGTAACGTTTGAATGGCGGCGAAATGAACAAAGATCTGGGAAGGCGGGAGTGGTGAGTTCCCTGAGGTAGCAGGGAGAGGGGCTAGCCTGGGATCTGGGGCCCCGGGGCCCCGGGGCCATGACGTTGGGGCTAGGTGAGAGAATGCCTCTGCACTTTAATGGAAGGCTGTCTCTGGAGTAGTGCTGCAATTGCCCGTCCTGCGCAGTTGACGGTCAAGCAACTGATACAGGTTCACAGTCATGTTTTTGACTGTGGGGATGCCTGAGCAAGGTGCGCTCATGTATCTTTTTTGTGATGCATTTTGGATGGCTTTGGTTTGTCTCTAGTTGCTAGGGCAACCCCAGGTGCTCTTGAGGATCCAGTGACCAGTATACCATGCTGATCTGCTGTTTGGAGGAACTCATGATAGGGGTTTGGGTCAATGGTGAGCAAGCATGCTGGTCAAAACATACTGAACTGAAACACATTGCATGAGAGAGCACATGCACACATGCACACATACACATATGCATATACGCAGTCAGTCACTCATCCATGCATACACACACACTTATGCAAGTGCATATGCATGCACACACATGGACACATGCATGCATGCGCGCACACACACACACACACACACACACACACACCCACACATGGGCTCTGTGCCTCTCTTACACATACTGTGACCATATAGAACTGCTCATCAACCTCTGTGTGCAGGTTTGGAGCAGAGGCCTGCTAGAGTGCTTGGGTACCGGACACTGGACCAGAACTGGGTTTGCTCTTTCTCCCAATCCAACATCCAGCATTTCCAGTCTGACAGCGGAACATTCACCGACGCTTCTTTTTCAGGGTGACAGTAAAAAAAGTCAGCTTAGTGTACTTTGTTGTGGCCCTACTCCTGCAGCGACTCCCTACTCCTGCCTTCTGCAGTGGACGTTGGGGCCCTCGGTCGAGAACCAGGTCGTAGATGGGTGTAACACACTTCCAACAAGGCCGCTGTGTTTATTCGGTTTTTATAGTATTTTAATGGAGCTGTGATGGCAAGCAGCGCAGAAACGAACCCCGAGAGATCTGCACGGTAGAGCTGCACATCCCTTAAGCTGGCAGCTGTGTGGTAAGCAGAGGAGTGAGGGGACTGTTGGCCAGGCATCATACCACGGGCGGCGCCTGCAGGCCCTCTCGGCTACGCTCTCGGGCAAGCTACGACATGCTTATTTTTGAAAGGTACAGCTCTCACCATCATGCCCCACTTCTATTTTTGATTGTTAACTTTATAGCGTTTAAAATCGTTGCGGATATTAGTCGGCTTTTCGAAAGCCGATTTGTTTTTCAAAACCTTAAACAAAAATCCAGAAATTCAGACTCAGAATGCATCCATCTGGCAAAAGTAAACTATTGACTCTAAATATTAAATTAAACTATAAACTGAAAACATCAGCTTTGTTCATATTAAAACTTTGCCTTTAAAACACAAATCAATCAAGTGAATATTCAACTCACCCTGCAGAAGACACTAGTGCAAGCAACTCACCATGCAGTAGACACTAGTGCAAGCAACTCACCATGCAGAAGACACTAGTGCAAGCAACTCACCATGCAGTATACACTAGTGCAAGCAACTCACCATGCAGAAGACACTAGTGCAAGCAACTCACCATGCAGAAGACACTAGTGCAAGCAACTCACCATGCAGTAGACACTAGTGCAAGCAACTCACCATGCAGTATACACTAGTGCAAGCAACTCACCATGCAGAAGACACTAGAGCAATCAACTGCTATCAGTGCTGATGAATCGGTAATTTGGCAAGGGACAAAAATACTTGTTGGTTAAATCCTTTAAAGTTAAAAAGTGAGCACAGGAAGATCAGTGCAGTAAAAGATATATCCAGATTATAAACTCGTATCTGTGCAGATACAAATGAGCTCTTGGCATAAAAATACAAAACAAACATAAGAGTTCCTTAGGAAGAATCTTTTAGGAAGGAAAATATGGATGTATTCTACTACAGTATTCGTCTCTGGGCTTGGGAAGACTTTAGGTACGACTCACCTCAGATCCAGTGACCGTTCGTGTTTTGTTGATCGGGGCCTAACAGAGTCCGTTGCCATCGGTACAGAAATTTTTCCTCAAAGAAAAAATGGGTGAGTCATAATAACTGTCTTAATTTGCACACACTTTTCTTTAAGGGAACGCAAAACATACCATGTCCTTCAGAGTTCCAGCACTGAGTTCTGCACTGTTTTCATGGTTCTCCTCACATGTGGAGGAGATCATTGCACTAATGAACAAGCATTAGACCTATTTAATGTATATTTTCAACCACAATGTCCAACTATTTGTCTACACCTACACCTGACTATCATACAATACACCTACATCTGACTATATCATACACTACACCTTCATCTGTCTGTATCATATAGTACACCTACACCTGTTTGTATCATACAGTACACCTACACCTGACTATCTCATAGAGTACACCTACACCTAACTATATCATACAATACACCTACACCTGACTATATCATACACTACACCTACACCTGTCTATATCATACAGTACACCTACACCTGTCTATATAATACAGTACACCTACACCTGACTATATCATACAGTACACCTACACCTGTCTATATCATACAGTACACCTACACCTGTCTATATAATACAGTACACCTACACCTGTCTGTATCCTATAGTACACCTACACCTGTTTGTATCATACAGTACACCTACACATGACTCTCTTGGATGAGAGCTTGCTCAGGAATGGCAGAAGGCAGGTGTGAGTGCATCTGCATACACAGTGAGGCGAAGGGATTTGGACGATGGCTTGGTGTCAAGAAGGGCAGAAAAGAAGCCACTTCTCTCCAAGAAAAACATCAAGGACAGACTGACATTCTGTAGAAAGTATAGGGATTAGACTGCAGAGGACTGGGGTAAAGTTATTTTCTCTGATGAAGCCCCCTTCACACTGTTTGGGACATCTGGACAAATGACTGTCCGGAGAAGAAAAGGTGAGCACTACCATGAGTCATGCCAACAGTGAGGCATCCTGAGACCATTCATGTGTGGGGTTGCTTCTCATCCAAGGGAGTGGGTTTGCTCAAACCTTTGGCTAAGAACACTGCCATTAATAAGGAATGGTATCAAAACACCCTCCAAGAGCAACTTCTCCCAACGATGCAGAAGCAATTTGGTGATGAGCAATGCTTTATTCTGCATGACAGAGCACCATGACCAACACATTGAAATGTTGGATCCATGGCCAGGAAACTCCCCAGATCTCAATCCCATTAAGAACCTGTGGTCAAGCCTCAAAAAGAGGATGGACAAACAAAAACACAGAAACTGTGATCAAATCCAAATACTGATCAGGCAAGAATGGGTTGCCATGAATCAAGATTTTGCCCAGAAGCTGATATCCAGCATGTCAAGCTGAATTGCAAAGTCTTTTAAAAAAAGACTGTAAATATTTAGTCTTTGCCTAAACTGGATGTATTTATCAATAAAAAGTAAAAAAAAAAAACTTATCAAATGCTTATAATTGCACTTCACTATACCATATAAACATCTGACAAAAGGATCTGAAAAAACTGAGGCAGTAAACTTTGTGAAAACCAAAATTTGTGTCAGTCTCAACTTTTGGCCACGACTGTATTATTTGTTTTTCGATATAGTGACTGGAGTTTTATGTTGTGAACAACATCCTAAGGCTAACTGTGCTTTGGCATGAAAGGAGTCCTTGTGAGGAGTTCACGAGAGTTTAGGAGATTTGCAATTGTGGAAGAGTTTTTGGAAATTTTAGGTGATTTGTGATTTGTGTGTATCAGGTGTAAAGTTTTGCAAAAGCCTTCGTATAGGCAACTTAACAAAATATGTTTTCTGAATTTGCTATATGTTTGCAATTGGAAACTGTATATAGTTAAATTCAAATTTCAGGAATACATAGTAGTTACCTAAACACCTTTTGATTTTTTTCCAAGTGACCAGAAATACAAACCCATCTTCTCCACCTGTAAGGACCTGGTGCAGCTAACATAATTTCACCACATGGCTTTGTTGTCTAGGCAATCGTGCTTTACAAACATTGCTAACCATATCCTGCTTGGCTAGGGTATGGTTTTTGGAGGACACATTTTCAACTTGCACTTTATTTTATGAACTCCTGTGTTTACAAAACAAAGGTGGCACTAGGTGCCAGGAAAGAGTGCTAGAACTACTATTACTGTCCACTAGTGCTCTCTGTTGGACCCAGAGCATACTGTTGGTCAGTGGAACCTTTGACTGTTCCATAAGAACACACACTATTTCAATAAGAATGCAAACTATTTCCATAAGAACATACAGTATTTCCATAAGAACACACAGTATTTCCATAAGAAATCTCCAGGGCACATTTATACACTCTGTTCAGGTTTAGTCATCATCAGTCCATTTCCACACACACTATAAAAACCTCGCAAATAACGGACTGATTTGTATCTGCTAGTGGAAACTTTGGGTTGCATGGTATATCAATAATTACTCCCTCTAGCTCTTGGGGGCCTTTGGCCAAACCATACCCCACACAGAAAAGATTTAGGGAAAGAAAAATTGCATTTAAATGTAATAATAATGACCAGAAATGATAGCTACAACATTCAAACTTCAAAGACCGGTTTCCCAGACATGGATTAAGTCAAATCTTGGACTACATTCAGAAGTCATTGGGAAATCCCCGTTAGAAATTCTTTTATTCCATAGTTAGGCTTAATCTGGGTCTGGGAACCAGGCCTTGTGTGCTCTTTCTAATAACTCTATATACTAAAGAAATACACAGTTTCCATGACTGCAGCCTACAAAGCTGGAACAAATCAAATCAGACCAGCATTTCATCATCATTTCAGATGAAAAAAGCTTCACTCATGCATTATCAACATGGGTAAACATTTCTGAATGATTTATTCATGACGAGGGCCAC